>NC_134495.1:35149673-35276623 GCF_040206685.1 Ascaphus truei
CCAGGAAGAGGCTGGAGATGGGGGGACAGGGGAGAAGTGAGACAAGGAAGGGGCAGGAGACGGGGGATAGGGGAGAAGTGAGACAAGGAAGAGACAGAAAATATGGGGACAGGAGAGAAGTAAGACAAGGAAGAGGCAGGAGATGGAGGGAGAGGTGAGACAAGAAAGAGACAGAAGATAGGGGGACAGGGGAGAAGTGAGACAAGGAAGAGGCTGGGGATGGGGGGGACAGGGGAGAAGTGAGACAAGGTGGAGATAGAAGATAGGGGGACAGGGGAGAAGTGAGACAAGGAAGAGGCAGGAGAAAGGGGGACAGGGGAAAAGTGAGACAAGGAAGAGGTAGGAGACGGGGGGACCAGGGAGAAGTGAGACAAGGAAGAGACAGGAGATGGGGGACAGGGGAGAGGTGAGACAAGGAAGAGGCAGGAGACGGGGGGACCGGGGAGAAGTGAGACAAGGAAGAGACAGGAGATGGGGGACAGGGGAGAGGTGAGACAAGGAAGAGATAGAAGATAGGGTTACAGAGGAGAAGTGAGACAAGGAAGAGGCAGGAGACAGGAGGACAGGGGAGAGGTGAGACAAGGAAGAGGCAGGGGACGGGAGGACAGGGGAGAGGTGAGACAAGGAAGAGGCTTGGGATGGGGGGACAGGGGAGAGGTGAGACAAGGAAGAGGCAGGAGACGGGGGACAAGGGAGAGGTGAGACAAGGAAGAGGCAGGAGGTGGGGGGACAGGGGAGAAGTGAGACAAGGAAGAGACAGAAAATTGGGGGACAGGAGAGAAGTAAGACAAGGAAGAGGCAGGAGACAGAGGGAGAGGTGAGAGGTGAGACAAGAAAGAGACAGAAGATAGGGGGACAGGGGAGAAGTGAGACAAGGAAGAGGCTGGGGATGGGGGGGACAGGGGAGAGGTGAGACAAGGAAGAGGCAGGAGACAGCGGACAGGGGAGAGGTGAGACAAGGAAGAGGCAGGAGACAGGGGACAGGGGAGAGGTGAAACAAGGAAGAGGCAGGAGACGGGGGACAGGGGAGAAGTGAAACAAGGAAGAGGCAGGAGACGGGGGGCAGGGGAGAAGTGAGACAAAGAAGAGGCTGGAGATGGAGGGACAGGGGAGAGGTGAGACAAAGAAGAAGCAGGAGACGTGGGACAGGGGAGAGGTGAGACAAGGAAGAGACAGGAGACGGGGGGACAGGGGAGAAGTGAAACAAGGAAGAGGCAGGAGATGGGGGGGGGGGGGGCAGGGGAGAAGTGAGACAAGGAAGAGGCTGGAGATGGAGGGACAGGGGAGAGGTGAGACAAGGAAGAAGCAGGAGACGGTGGGACAGGGGAGAGGTGAGACATGGAAGAGACAGGAGATGGGGGACAGGGGAGAGGTGAGACAAGGAAGAGATAGAAGATAGGGGGACAGAGGAGGAGTGAAACAAGGAAGAGGCAGGAGACGAGGGGACAGGGGAGAAGTGAAACAAGAAAGAGTCAGGAGATGGGGGACAGGAGAGAAGTGAGACAAGGAAGAGGCTGGAGATAGGGGGACATCGGAGAAGTGAGACAAGGAAGAGACAGGAGATCAGGGACAGGGGATAGGTGAGACAAGGAAGAGGCAGGAGGTGGGGGGACAGGGGAGAAGTGACATAAGCTAGAGGAAGAGGACAGGGGAACAGGGGAAAGGTGAGACAAGGAAGAGGCTGGAGATGGGGACAGGGGAGAGGTGAGACAAGGAAGAGGCTGGAGATGGGGGGACAGGGGAGAAGTGAGACAAGGAAGGGGCAGGAGACGGGGGATAGGGGAGAAGTGAGACAAGGAAGAGACAGAAAATATGGGGACAGGAGAGAAGTAAGACAAGGAAGAGGCAGGAGATGGAGGGAGAGGTGAGAGGTGAGACAAGAAAGAGGCAGGAGACGAGGGGACAGGGGAGAAGTGAAACAAGAAAGAGTCAGGAGACGGGGAACAGGAGAGAAGTGAGACAAGGAAGAGGCTGGAGATAGGGGGACAGGGGAGAAGTGAGACAAGGAAGAGACAGGAGATCAGGGACAGGGGATAGGTGAGACAAGGAAGAGGCAGGAGGTGGGGGGACAGGGGAGAAGTGACATAAGCTAGAGGAAGAGGACAGGGGAACAGGGGAGAGGTGAGACAAGGAAGAGGCTGGAGATGGGGGACAGGGGAGAGGTGAGACAAGGAAGAGGCTGGAGATGGGGGGACAGGGGAGAAGTGAGACAAGGAAGAGGCAGGAGACGGGGACAGGGGAGAAGTGAGACAAGGAAGAGGCAGGAGACGGGGGGACAGGGGAGAAGCGAGAAAAGGAAAAGGGGGTGGGACAGGGGAGAAGTGAGACAAGGAAGAGACAGGAGACGGTGGCAGGAGACAGGGGCAGGAGACGGGGTGTTGGAAGGATGGAGATAAGCATAAGGAGACAAAGATAACAAGATATTTATAGAAGACAACTGAGGAGCGGAAGATTCTTTGGAGTAAAAGTGAGAGGGAGATAGGGAGAGGGAGAAGTACGGAGGAGAAGACAGTGAGAAGAATGGAAGGAAGAAGAGGGAGAAAGGGGTGGGGAGTAGGGCAAAGAAGAGGGTGAGAAGGAGATGGTCGAAGGGGAGAAGAGGGTGAGAGGGGAGATGGGAAATGCGAAGGGGAGAAGAGGGTGAGAGGGGAGATGGGAAGGGCGGAGGGCAGAATAGGAGGAGCGGGGAGAGGGGAAGGGCAGAGGGGAGAAGAGGGTGAGAGGGGAGCGGGGAAGGATCAAAGGGAGAATAGGGTGAGGCGATGGATGGAGGGGGGAGGAGGACGTAGGTGAGGAGGGTGAGAGGGAGGGGGGAAGGACGGAAGGTGAGAGGGAGGTGGGAAGGACAGAGGGGAGAGGAGGGGTGGAAGGACAGAGGAGGGGAAGATGGAGGGGGGAAGGACGGAGGGTGAGGAGTTGGGAAGGACAGAGGGGAGAGGAGGGTGAGAGGGAGGGGGGAAGGACGGAGGGTGAGAGGGAGTTGGGAAGGACAGAGGGGAGAGGAGGATGAGAAGGAGGGGGGAAGGACGGAGGGGAGAGGAGGGAGGGGTTGAAGGACAGAGGAGGGTGAGAGGGAGGGGGAAGGACGGAGGGTGAGAGTGAGTTGGGAAGGACAGAGGGGAGAGGAGGGTAAGAGGGAGGGGGAAGGACGGAGGGTGAGAGGGAGTTGGGAAGGACAGAGGGGAGGGGAGGGGGGAAGGATGGAGGGTGAGAGGGAGTTGGGAAGGACAGAGGGGAGAGGAGGGTGAGAGGGATGGGGGAAGGACGGAGGGTGAGAGGGAGGTGGGAAGGACAGAGGGGAGAGGAGGGTGAGAGGGAGGGGTTGAAGGACAGAGGGGTGAGGAGGGTAAGAGGGAGGGGGAAGGACGGAGGGTGAGAGGGAGTTGGGAAGGACAGAGGGGAGAGGAGGATGAGAGGGAGGGGGAAGGACGGAGGGTGAGAGGGAGTTGGGAGGGACAGAGGGGAGGAGGGTGAGAGGGAGTTGGGAAAGACGGAGGGGAGAGGAGGGTGAGAGGGATGGGGGAAGGACGGAGGGGGAGAGGGAGTTGGGAAGGACAGAGGGGAGAGGAGGGTGAAAGGACGGAGGGTGAGAGGGAGTTGAGAAGGACAGAGGGGAGAGGAGGGTGAGAGGGAGGGGGAAAGGACGGAGGGTGAGAGGGAGTTGGGAAGGACAGTGGGGAGAGGAGGGTGAGAGGGAGGGGGGAAGGATGGAAGGGAGAGGAGGGTTAGAGGGGGGGAAGGATGGAAGGGAGAGGAGGGTAAGAGGGAGGGGGAAGGATGGAAGGGAGAGGAGGGTAAGAGGGGGGGAAGGATAGAAGGGAGAGGAGGGGAAGAGGGGGGGAAGGATGGAAGGGAGCATACATAAATGCATCATAAGAGTTCATCTGTTTGGTTGTCCTTCATTAAGCTGAGATAGTACCGATCAGGGCATTACAGCACAGAAACTCCCATTGAAGTGTCCCGAATGGCACTATCTCGGTTGAATGCATAATGACGGGTTTCGACAATACACCCCACAGTGTGTGCTATCAGAGCTCTGTTTGGGGGGACCCGACTAATGGGGTGTCCGTCATGTTTCACCCTCCGCGTGACAATCCATTGCACCCCAAAATCAGCATCATGGAATAAGGTAAATGGGCGAGGTCCCGGGAGCCTGGCACGGAGCGCCCCTGGGGTCCCAAGCGTGGGAAACAGGATAGCGTGGAGGTATCTGGCAGTGAGCGGTGTCACCGTGAACAAGTGTTAATGTGTCCGGAATCCCTCCATCCTCACACTGCTCCCCCCCCCCCTGCTCTGCCACTGGTCCTCTGTGTGACCCTGAGCACTACCCCTGTCCTGCCTCTGTGTGACCCTGAGCACTACCCTATGCTCTCCTCTGCCTCTGTGTGACACTGAGCACCCCCTTCTGCTTTGCTTCTGGTCTTCTGTTTGACCCTGTTCACTTCCCCCGTCCTCTGCCTCTGTGTGACCCTGAGTACCCCGTCCTCTGCCTCTGTGTGACCCTGAATACCCCGTCCTCTGCTTCGGTGTGACCCTGAGTACCCCGACTTCTGCCTCGGTGTGACCCTGAGTACCCTGTCCTCTGCCTTGGTGTGACCCTGAGTACCCTGTCCTCTGCTTCTGCGTGACCCTGAGTACCCCGTCCTCTGCGTGACCCTGAGTACCCCGTCCTCTGCCTCTGCGTGACCCTGAGTACCCCCGTCCTCTGCCTCTTGCGTGACCCCGAGTACCCCGTCCTCTGCCTCTGCGTGACCCTGAGTACCCCGTCCTCTGCCTCTGCGTGACCCTGAGTACCCCGTCCTCTGCGTGACCCTGAGTACCCCGTCCTCTGCCTCTGCGTGACCCTGAGTACCCCGTCCTCTGCGTGACCCTGAGTACCCCCGTCCTCTGCCTCTGCGTGACCCTGAGTACCCCGTCCTCTGCCTCTGCGTGACCCTGAGTACCCCGTCCTCTGCCTCTGCGTGACCCTGAGTACCCCGTCCTCTGCCTCTGCGTGACCCTGAGTACCCCGTCCTCTGCCTCTGCGTGACCCTGAGTACCCCCGTCCTCTGCCTCTGCGTGACCCTGAGTACCCCGTCCTTTGCCTCTGTGTGACCCTGAGTATCCTCCTGTCATCTCCTCTGCCTCTGTGTGACCCTGAGTACCCCCCCTGTCCTCTCCTCTGCCTCTGTGTGACCCTGAGCACCCCCCTGTCCTGTCCTCTCCTCTGTGTGACCCTGAGCACCCCCCCTGCCCTGTCCTCTCCTCTGCCTGTGTGACCCTGAGCACCCCCGTCCTCTCCTCTGTGTGACCCTGAGCACCCCCCTGTCCTCTCCTCTGTGTGACCCTGAGCACCCCCCTGTCCTCTCCTCGGCCTCTGTGTGACCCTGAGCACCCCCGTCCTCTCCTCTGCCTCTGTGTGACCCTGAGCACCCCCGTCCTGTCCTCTGCCTGTGTGACCCTGAGTACCCCGTCCTCTGCCTGTGTGACCCTGAGTACCCCGTCCTCTGCCTCTGTGTGACCCCGAGCATCCTCCTGTCCTCTCCTCTGCCTCTGTGTGACCCTGAGCACCCCCCGTCCTCTCCTCGGCCTCTGTGTGACCCTGAGTACCCCGTCCTCTGCCTCTGTGTGACCCTGAGTACCCGTCCTCTGCCTCTGTGAGACCCTGAGCACTCCACCTGTCCTCTGCGTGACCCTGAGCACTCCACCTGTCCTCTGCCTCTGTGTGACCCTGAGCACTCCCCCTGTCCTCTCCTCTGCGTGACCCTGAGCACTCCACCTGTCCTCTGCGTGACCCTGAGCACTCCACCTGTCCTCTGCGTGACCCTGAGCACTCCACCTGTCCTCTGCGTGACCCTGAGTACTCCACCTGTCCTCTGTGTGACCCTGAGCACTCCACCTGTCCTCTGTGTGACCCTGAGCACTCCCCCTGTCCTCTGCCTCTGTGTGACCCTGAGCACTCCACCTGACCTGTCCTCTCCTCTGCCTCTGTGTGACACTCCCCCTGTCCCCTGCGTGTCCTTTGCTCACCTTAACCTTGCTCACTATTCTTTCAGACTAACCTCGGCTCTGCTGCTGCCGTTCCAGGTGACTGTGGACAGGGATTAACCCATTCCCTGCCACAGAGAGACCTGCAACGCAATGACTCACCCTTTCCCTGCCAGAGGCTGGCAGCGTGCCCGTTAACCCTTTCCCTGCCAGAGGCTGGCAGCGTGCCCGTTAACCCTTTCCCTGCCAGAGGCTGGCAGCGTGCCCGTTAACCCTTTCCCTGCCAGAGGCTGGCAGCGTGCCCGTTAACCCTTTCCCTACCAGAGATGGGTAGCGTGCATATTAACCCTTTCCCTGCCAAACGGGCATAGGGACCAGTAACCCTTTCCCTGCCAGAGATGGGCAGAGTGCCTCTTAACCCTTTCCCTGCCAGAGAAAAAACTCGGCGGCAACGTATCAACATCTCGAAATTGCAAAACTATTTATCCCCCCCCCCTCCCCCGAAACCTCCAGTTGGAAGCCCCCAAGGGGGTTTATTCTGGATAAAGCTGAGGCTATAAAGTTTTGCCTCCAGGGGGGGAGGGGGGGACCCTGATACTCTGGACCCCACCAGGCCTTCGCATGCTGAACCCCCCCCCCCCTGGTTCACTCACCCCCACGACAGGCTGCGTCTGCGTCCCCGCTGCGGTGATGACAATAGTCGGGCTGATCCCCCTTTTGCCTTTTATACCCTCAGCTCTGTGCCTTATTAGGGACACGTCCCCTGCCTAATTCTATTGTCGGCTCCCCTCCCGCCCCTCCCGGAACACCTACAATGCATTGTCCCTCACAAGAGGGGGGGGGGGGGATAACATGCGTGTGTTTGTGCGTGTAACACAATCCCTCCATGACACATGATTGTCTGCGGAGATGATAGTGACACAAAAAGCCCATTTTGCCATGTAAGGAGAGGCTGGGACCTCTTGATATTTCACACCCCCCCCTTCTCACTTTCCTCTGCTTGACCCCCGTGACCTCTCCCGGAGCCGGATTTAGGATCCACTTGTTGTGCAGATTCCTTCTCGCAGAACAATAGGGTGAGGGAGAGTGAGAGGGTTATTTTGGGGAGGGGGGCGGCCTTGAGCTGTCTGCAGCTGCACAGAGACACAAGGCAGGTGGCGGAGGAGAGGGGGGGGGTTCTCGCGTCCCCCCTCCTCACTCTCCCGAGCCCCTGCCCTTGTGGCTGCACCAAGTTATTTTGAAGGTGGGTGCCGAGATTCCGCACACGTCCGACGCTGTCCTCCAAGGATCAGAGACCCCCCCGCCCTCGGGACCCCAATACAAGGGGACGTTCTTGCTACCTACTCACTATATCTTGTTAGTAATGGTACCCCTCTATGTCCAGGGTAAAAGGGGCCCCCTTACGTTAGTTATCATACCTTATATATTTCCAGCTCCGTCCCCATGAAAAGTTGCACAGTTGTAGGTCTGTTGTGTAGGTTAACACTATCTAAGAAGCACAATGTAGGCAACCCACCGACGTCACCTACACGGATGTCACTGTATGAGGCTGAGCCTATAGAAGGACAGTCAGCGCTGAGCCGCGCGGACGCTCCGCGCTGAGCCCCGGCATCCTCAATCCGTGAGCGTCCGCAGGCGTGCTGAGGCGCAGGGATTTTCAGCCGACAGCTGAAACTGTTTCTGAGCGCGCTGTCGGCTGAAATCCTCCAATCAGAGTGAAGCAGCGTCAAGGCACCGTGACGCTTCACGGGCTATTGGCCCAGTGACCCGCCTCCCCCCGCCTCCTGATTGCGCAGACGAGCCTCAGCGTCAGCGCAGAGGAGCGCGGCTCCCCCCTCTATGGACGCAGCCTTATGTGAACAAGTACCAGGTGCACTGCGGGAGGTACGGGTTCATGCCACGAGAAATAGGAGATTGTCCTGTGTAGCTTGTAAATGTGTTACACTGCTGTAATCTGAAACACTGATTCAAAGTGTGTGTGTTCAAAGTGTGAGTGTGTTCAGTGTGTGTGTGTGTGTGTTAAGAGTCCTCCTAATGAAACGCGCGCCCGGAGATGAGAACGCCGCGGTCTGATCACGCCATCGATAACGCGCTGACCCAGCTGCCCCCGCACGATACGGATGAGATTTTCCGCCCTCCTAGCGACCGTCCTTTATCAGGACACATGTTATGGAAGCGTTTGGGACCAGAATCCTCTCTGTCTCCAGCTCTTTATAACGCGCGTCTCTGCACTAAACGCCATGTTGTAACGATGCGCGTGATGAGGTCATCACGCCGTCACCAATTCCAGAGAATATTTATTAGATCATCCAATCATTCTTCCATGTAGTAATCTCCTGTGACAGACCGAGAATTGCTCACATTTGTATGAAAATGTAGTGATTTTTCTAAACACAGTGTGTGCGTGTTTGTGTTTGTGTGTGCGTATTGTGTTAACTAATGAAGCAGTCCCACATACTGTGGGACCAGAGTAACTAATGGCTGGGACAGGCTCAGACCTCAAAGGCCACCAACAGGTCAGGTTTTCAGGATATTTTTCAGCAGGACATTCTGAACACACACACACACACACACACACACACACACACACACACACACACACACACACACACACACACACACACACACACACACACACACACACACACTGAACACACATAACACACATACTCTGAACACACACATTACACACACACTGAACACACAAACACACTCTGAAGACACACACCGAGCTTCTGTTTGAGCCACCTGTGCTGAAGCAGGGACTGATTGAGCCACCTGTGCTGAAGCAGGGACTGATTTAGCCACCTGTGCTGAAGCAGGGATATCCTTAAAACCTGACCTGTTGGCGGCCCCTGAGGACTGGAGCTGGCCTCCCCCTGAGTTAGATAATTAGTACAGTAAATAACCCTTCTAACAAAATCGGCGACGTGGGACCACTTCTAAACCATTTAAGCTCTGAGCGTTTCCGTGGCAGGGTTTCACATTCTGCGCCTAATCTCTTTGTGTTTGCGGCTCACACACGCATCCAAGTTATTGGCAAAGTCAATACGCAGATCGCAGCCCCAGCGCGGAGCGAGCGGCGCTGTGCATGAAGGACGCAGCGGGAGCTGGCCCGGGGAAAAGGGAAACACCTTTATTTTTCCCAGGGAAGGAGACAACCTCCATTGGTCCCAGTGTCAGTGTATGGAAAGTTATGGGGGGCAGGCTAGGAACTGGAGCAACCGAAGACCAAGGAGACGTATCCCCCGAAGCGCAGAATAAGGGGGATTCCCCAAATCAGAGGTCGTGGGGGGTCACGCGGGACACAGTGTCCCCGAGTAGTCAAAACATTCTTTTCCTGGGAGGATATGGCGGACATCTTCCTTTCACCCGGACAGGAAAAAACTCACATTCCCCCCAAGCTGAGAATTCGCAGAAATGTAGAGAGATGGACTCATCCTACACTATACACAATGCTACACTGTATACACAGTGATACACTGACACTGACACAATGCTACACTGCATACACAATGACACACACAATGCTACACTGTATACACATTGACACACTGACACACACAGACACAATGCTACACTAACATGCACAAATGTACAGCTATTGAAACACATAATAACACACACACACAGACACAGTGACATGCACATACAATAACACACACAGACACAGTGACACGCACAGACAATAACACACACACAGACACAGTGACACGCACTGACAATAACACACACACACAGTGACACAGTGACACGCACTGACAATAACACACATACACAGACACAGTGACACGCACAGACAATAACACACACACACAGACACAGTGACACGCACTGACAATAACACACACACAGACACAGTGACACGCACAGACAATAACACACCTACACAGACACAGTGACACGCACAGACAATAACACACACACACACAGACACAGTGACACGCACAGACAATAACACACACACAGACAATAACACAGACATGGACACGCACAGACAATAACACACACAGACATTTAGAGGCAATGACATACACACAGTGTACTTAGACATTAAGAAACACAATTACAGACTCAGACACAATGACACACACACAGACCATGACACAAATACAAACACACACATTCACAATGACACGCACACATTTAAAGACACAATGACACACACATACAAACACTAAGAAACACAATGACACACAAATACTGACACAACAGACCGACATAATGACACACACACAGGCATGACACAATGGCACTATTACACACATACACAATGACACTATTACACACACAGACACACAGACACTATGACCCACACACAGACACAATGACACGCAGACACAATGATACTATAACACACACACAATGACATTATGACACCCACACACACACAGACAGACACAAGGATACACACACACACACACACACACAATGACACTATGACACACACACACAATGACATTATGACACCCACCCACACACAGGCACAAGGATATACACACACACACACACACACACACACACACAATGACACTATGACAGTGCCAGGGCAGGATTAACACTCCCTTGGCATTTGATGATTGAAATCTCTGGCGTGCCTGAGGCTACATCTCCCCCCCCCCCCCTCCCTGCCAAGCGCCTGTGTCCCGTCTGTCACGGGCGGGGGGGGGGGGGGAGAGGGAAAGAAGGGGACCCAGCGGGACGTGTGATCCCTCATATCCAGCGGAGGAATGAAGCCTGAGAGAAGGGAGAGATAGAGAGGGGGAGAGATAGAGAGGGGGTGGTGGGGATAGAGGGGAAGAAACAGAGAGCGAGGGGAAGAAAAAGAGAGAGAGAGGGGGAGACAGAGAGCGAGTGGTGGGGATAGAGGGGGAGAAACAGAGAGAGAGGGGGAGAAAAAGAGAGAGGGGGGGAGAGAGAGGGAGAGACAGAGAGGGGGTGGTGGGGACAGAGGGGGAGAAACAGAGAGAGAGGGGGAGAAACAGAGAGAGGGGGAGAAACAGAGAGAGACGGAGAGGGGGAGAGATAGAGAGGGGGTGGTGGGGATAGACAGGGAGAAAAAGAGAGAGCGAGGGGGAGAGAGAGAGAGAGGGGGAAAGAGAGTGGGGGAGAGACAGAGAGAGGGGGAGAAAAAGTTAAGGGGAGTGACAGGGAGGGGGAGAGGGGTTGATAGAGGGGAGGAAAGACAGCAGGGGGAGAGACAGAAGAGGTGAGAGAGGGGGAGCGATAAATAGAGATATATAGAGAAGGGGAGAGAGGGCGAGAGCTAGAGAAAGACAGTGTGGGGAAGAGAGATAGGAGGGGAGAGATAGAGAGAAGGGACAATATAAAGAGATATATACAGTAGAGGCGGAAAAATAGGGAGAAGAGAAAGAGGGGATGAATAGAGAGGGGGAGAGAGAGAGGCGGGAGAGGTAGAGGGGGGAGACAAATGGGAGAGAGATAGAGAAGGGGACAGAGAGAAAGGGGGAGAGATAGAGGGGAGAAACCGACAGGGGGAGAGACAGCAAAGGAGGAGAGACAGGGTGAGGGAGATAGGGAGAGAGACAGAGGGGGAAAGACACTGGAGTAGATAGGGGGGAGATATAGAGAGGGTAAGAGGCAGAGGAGAGATAGAGAGAGCAGAGAGAGGGAGAAAGCGTAAGAGAGATAGGGAGGGGGACAGATAGAAAGGGGGATAAATAAGAGAGAAAGACAGAGAGGGAGAAAGATAGAGGGGGAGAGATAAAGACAGAGATTGGGGTAGATGGGGGGGGGATATGAAGAGGGTGAGACAGAGGAGAGATAGAGAGGGCAAAGAGAGGAGGGAGAGAGAGAAAGAGAGAGAGAGTGGGATAGAGAGGGGGATAGATGGGGAGGGGGAAAGTTAGAGAGGGGGAGAGATAGAGAGGGGAGAGATAGAGAGGGGGAGAGATTAAAAATAGGGGTGAGAGATTGGATTGGGGCAGAGATAAATATGGGGAAGATAGAGAGAGAGTGGGGGAGAGATAGAGAGAGTGGGGAGAGATAGAGAGTGGGGGGAGAGATAGAGAGTGGGGGGAGAGATAGAGAGGTGGGAGAGATAGAGAGAGGGGGAGAGATAGAGAGAGGGGGAGAGATAGAGAGAGGTGGGAGAGATATAGAGAGGGGGAGAGATAGAGAGAGGGGGAGAGACTGGGAGGGAACAGGCATATTAATGGATGAGTGACAGTGAGAGATTTGCCTCTAGAAAGGGAGCAGTACATGAATCTGACAGATGATGTGACTGAATCTCAGACTTCTCTCCCCCTCGCAGGGAAGAGACAATTCTCTGTGTAACCAGATCACAGGGCAGCTCCCTCTCTGCTGCTACGGACAGTTTGTATAGAGGCTGAGAAACTAGAACTCAGACCACTGCTCCCTGCACCTCCACCCTACTCCCTGCACCGCCACCCTGCTCCCTGCGCCTCCACCCTGCGCCTCCACCCTACTCCCTGCGCTTCCAAACTGCTCTCTGCCTCTCCAATCTGTTCCCTGCGCCTCCACCCTGCGCCGCCACCCTACTCCCTGCGCCGCCACCCTGCTCCCTGCCCCTCCAAACTGCTCTATGCCTCTCCAACCTGCTCCTGCGCCTCCAACCCGCTCCCTGCCCCTCCAACCCGCTCCCTGCCCCTCCAACCTGCTCCTGCGCCTCCAACCCGCTCCCTGCCCCTCCAAACCGCTCCCTGCCCCTCCAACCTGCTCCCTGCTCCTCCAACCCGCTCCCTGCCCCTCCAACCTGCTCCCTGCTCCTCCAACCCGCTCCCTGCGTCTCCAACCCGCTCCCTGCCCCTCCAACCCGCTCCCTGCCCCTCCAACCCGCTCCCTGCCCCTCCAACCTGCTCCCTGCTCCTCCAACCCGCTCCCTGCCCCTCCAACCCGCTCCCTGCTCCTCCAACCCGCTCCCTGCCCCTCCAACCTGCTCCCTGCCCCTCCAACCCGCTCCCTGCTCCTCCAACCCGCTCCCTGCCCCTCCAACCCGCTCCCTGCTCCTCCAACCTGCTCCCTGCGTCCTCCAACCTGCTCCCTGCCCCTCCAACCTGCTCCCTGCTCCTCCAACCCGCTCTATGCCCCTCCAACCTGCTCCCTGCCCCTCCAACCTGCTCCCTGCACCTCCAACCTGCTCCCTGCTACTCCAACCTACTCCCTGCTCCTCCAACCCGCTCCCTGCCCCTCCAACCTGCTCCCTACCCCTCCAACCTGCTCCCTGCCCCTCCAACCCGCTCCCTGCCCCTCCAACCTGCTCCCTGCGTCCTCCAACCTGCTCCCTGCCCCTCCAACCTGCTCCTCCAACCCGCTCCCTGCCCCTCCAACCTGCTCCCTGCATCTACAACCTGCTCCCTGCCCCTCCAACCTGCTCCCTACCCCTCCAACCTGTCCCCTGCCCCTCCAACCTGCTCCCTGCCCCTCCAATCTGCTCCCTGCCCCTCCAACCTCCTCCCTGCGTCCTCCAACCTGCTCTCTGCGTCCTCCAACCTGCTCCCTGCCCCTCCAACCCGCTCCCTACCCCTCCAACCCGCTCCCTGCTCCACCAACCTGCTCCTCCAACCCGCTCCCTGCTCCTCCATCCTGCTCCCTGCTCCTCCAACCTGCTCCCTGCCCCTCCATCGTTCAGCTCAGACAATTACACAAGGTAAGTGATCTTCCAATCTGCAGTCTGTCTCTGAGTGCCCAACTGAGAGCGCAGAGCAGTGTATGGTGTGAGAGTGCAGAGCAGTGTA
Source organism: Ascaphus truei (assembly GCF_040206685.1). Taxonomy (NCBI): domain Eukaryota; kingdom Metazoa; phylum Chordata; class Amphibia; order Anura; family Ascaphidae; genus Ascaphus; species Ascaphus truei. The sequence continues at coordinate 35,163,359 of NC_134495.1, forward strand.
TGGTGAGAGAGCGCAGAGCAGTGTATGGTGTCAGAGCGCACAGCAGTGTATGGTGAGAGCGCAGAGCAGTGTATGGTGTCAGAGCGCACAGCAGTGTATGGTGTGGGAGTGCAGAGCAGTGTATGGTGAGAGCGCAGAGCAGTGTATGGTGTCAGAGCGCACAGCAGTGTATGGTGAGAGCGCAGAGCAGTGTATGGTGTGAGAGAGCGCAGAGCAGTGTATGGTGTAAGAGAGCGCAGAGCAGTGTATGGTGTGAGAGTGCAGAGCAGTGCATGGTGTGAGTGTGCAGAGCAATGTATGGTGAGAGAGAGCGCAGAGAAGCGTAGGGTGTGAGAGAGTGCAGAGCAGTGTATGGGGTCAGAGCGCAGAGCAGTGTATGGTGTGAGAGAGCGCAGAGCAGTGTATGGTGTGAGAGAGCGCAGAGCAGTGTATGGTGTGAGTGAGCGCAGAGCAGTGTATGGTGTGAGAGAGCGCAGAGCAGTGTATGGTGTGAGAGTGCAGAGCAGTGTATGGTGTGAGAGAGCGCAGACCAGTGTATGGTGTGAGAGAGCGCAAATCAGTGTATGGAGTGAGAGAGCGCAGAGTAGTGTATGGTGTGAGAGAGCGCAGAGCAGTGTATGGTGTGAGAGAGCGCAGAGCAGTATATGGTGTGAGAAAGCGCAGAGCAGTGTATGGTGTGAGTGAGCGCAGAGCAGTGTATGGTGTGAGAGAGCGCAGAGCAGTGTATGGTGTGAGAGCGCAGAGCAGTGTATGGTGTGAGAGAGCGCAGAGCAGTGTATAGTGTGAGAGAGCGCAGAGCAGTGTATGGTGTGAGAAAGCGCAGAGCAGTGTATGGTGTGAGAGTGCAGAGCAGTGTTTGGTGTGAGAGAGCACAAATCAGTGTATGGTGTGAGAGAGCGCAGAGCAGTGTATGTTGTGAGAGAGCGCAAATCAGTGTATGGTGAGAGAGCGCAGAGCAGTGTATGATGTGAGAGAGCGCAGAGCAGTGTATGATGTGAGAGAGCGCAGAGCAGTGTATGATGTGAGAGAGCGCAGAGCAGTGTATGGCGTGAGAGAGCGCAGAGCAGTGTATGGTGTGAGAGAGCGCAGAGCAGTGTATGGTGTGAGAGCGTTCAGCAGTGTATGGTGTGAGAGTGCAGAGCAGTGTATGGTGTGAGAGCGTGCAGCAGTATATGGTGTGAGAGAGTGCAGAGCAGTGTATGGTGTGAGAAAGCGCAGAGCAGTGTATGGTGTGAGAAAGCGCAGAGCAGTGTATGGTGTGAGAGTGCAGAGCAGTGTATGGTGTGAGAGCGTGCAGCAGTATATGGTGTGAGAGAGCGCAGAGCAGTGTATGGTGTGAGAAAGCGCAGAGCAGTGTATGGTGTGAGAAAGCGCAGAGCAGTGTATGGTGTGAGAGAGCGCAGAGCAGTGTATGTTGTGAGAGAGCGCAGAGCAGTGTATGATGTGAGAGAGCGCAGAGCAGTGTATGATGTGAGAGAGCGCAGAGCAGTGTATGATGTGAGAGAGCGCAGAGCAGTGTATGACGTGAGAGAGCGCAGAGCAGTGTATGGCGTGAGAGAGCGCAGAGCAGTGTATGGTGTGAGAGAGCGCAGAGCAGTGTATGGTGTGAGAGCGTTCAGCAGTGTATGGTGTGAGAGTGCAGAGCAGTGTATGGTGTGAGAGCGTGCAGCAGTATATGGTGTGAGAGAGCGCAGAGCAGTGTATGGTGTGAGAGCGTGCAGCAGTGTATGGTGTGAGAGCGTGCAGCAGTGTATGGTGTGAGAGTGCAGAGCAGTGTATGGTGTGAGAGCGTGCAGCAGTATATGGTGTGAGAGAGCGCAGAGCAGTGTATGGTGTGAGAGCGTTCAGCAGTATATGGTGTGAGAGTGCAGAGCAGTGTATGGTGTGAGAGCGTGCAGCAGTATATGGTGTGAGAGAGCGCAGAGCAGTGTATGGTGTGAGAGCGTGCAGCAGTGTATGGTGTGAGAGCGTGCAGCAGTGTATGGTGTGAGAGCGTGCAGCAGTGTATAGTGTGAGAGAGTGCAGCAGTGTATGGTGTGAGAGAGAAGAGCAATGTATTATTTGTTTTATTTATAAAATGTGTTACCAGGAAGTAATACAGTGAGAGTTACCTCTCGTTTTCAAGTATGTCCTGGGCACAGTTAATATGACAAATAATACATGTTTACAAATACAGTTACATAAATGAACAGGGTATACATTATATACAATACATTGCATGCAGTTAGAGAAGATGTATATTATAGGCGTATGTAACAGTTACAGACCAGATTAAAACGTGAGACAGCCTTAGATTTGAAAGAATTTAGACTGGTGGTGGATGAGAGAGTCTCCGGTAGGTTGTTCCAGTTTTGGGGTGCACGGTAAGAGAAGGAGGAGCGGCCGGATACTTTGTTGAGCCTTGAGACCATGAGCAGTCTTTTGGAGTCAGATCTCAGATGATAAGGGCTGCATGTGGTAGGGGTGAGGAGCTTGTTCAGGTAGCTGGGTAGCTTGCCCAGAAAGTATTTGAAGACAAGACAGGAAAGGTGAACTTTGCGCCTAGACTCTAGTGATGACCAATCTAGTTCTTTGAGCATTTCGCAGTGATGTGTGTTGTAGTTGCATTGGAGAACAAAACGACAAATTGAATTGTAGAGGGTGTCAAGTTTGCCAAGGTGGGTTTGGGGTGCCGAGCCATATACTATGTCTCCATAGTCAACAATTGGCATTAGCATCTGCTGTGCGATACGCTCTCTGACCAGGAGACTTAGGGAGGATTTGTTCCTGTAAAGTACCCCTAGTTTGGCATAGGTTTTGGTTTTCAGGGTATCAATGTGCATCCCGAATGTTAAGTGGCTGTCAAACCATAAGCCCAGGTATTTAAAACTAGTAACAGGGGTTAGGGTGGTGTTAGCGTTGGTTCTAATCTGGAGCTCAGTCGCTGGAAGCTTTAAAAATTTAGTCTTTGTCCCAAATACCATTTACAGTCTTGTCAGTGTTTAAAAACAGTTTTTTATGTATGTATGTGAGAGCGTGCAGCAGTGTATGGTGTGAGAGAGCGCAGAGCAGTGTATGGTGTGAGAGAGCGCAGATCAGTGTATGGTGTGAGAGAGCGCAGAGCAGTGTATGGTGTGAGAGAGCGCAGAGCAGTGTATGGTGTGAGAGAGCGCAGAGCAGTGTATGGTGTGAGAAAGCGCAGAGCAGTGTATGGTGTGAGAGAGCGCAGAGCAGTGTATGGTGTGAGAGCGTGCAGCAGTGTATGGTGTGAGAGAGCGCAGAGCAGTGTATGGTGTGAGAGAGCGCAGAGCAGTGTATGGTGTGAGAGAGCGCAGAGCAGTGTATGGTGTGAGAGAGCGCAGAGCAGTGTATGGTGTGAGAAAGCGCAGAGCAGTGTATGGTGTGAGAGAGCGCAGAGCAGTGTATGGTGAGAAAGCGCAGAGCAGTGTATGGTGTGAGAGTGCAGAGCAGTGTATGGTGTGAGAGAGTGCAGAGCAGTGTATGGTGTGAGAGAGTGCAGAGCAGTGTATGGTGTGAGAGAATGCAGAGCAGTGTATGGTGTGAGAGAATGCAGAGCAGTGTATGGTGTGAGAGAATGCAGAGCAGTGTATGGTGTGAGAGAATGCAGAGCAGTGTATGGTGTGAGAGCGCGCAGAGCAGTGTATGGTGTGAGAGAGCAGAGGAGTGTATGGTGTGAGAGAGCGCAGAGCAGTGTATGGTGTGAGAGAGCGCAGAGCAGTGTATGGTGTGAGAGAGCGCAGAGCAGTGTATGGTGTGAGAGAGTGCAGAGCAGTGTATGGTGTGAGAGAGCACACAGACAGGGCACAGATAGACAGACACACAGATACAGAGGCAGGACACTGAGACACACACACTGAGAGACAGACAGGGCACAGATAGACAGACACACAGATACATACACAGAGATAGACAGACAGACAGACACACACACACACACACACACAGACTGACAGACACAGAGGCAGGACACAGATAGACATACACACAGACAGGGCACAGACAGGGCACAGATAGACAAACACACAGACACAGAGGCAGGACACTGAGACACACACACTGAGAGACAGACAGGGCACAGATAGACAGACACACAGATACAGAGGCAGGACACTGAGACACACACACTGAGAGACAGACAGGGCACAGATAGACAGACACACAGACACAGAGGCAGGACACTGAGACACACACACTGAGAGATAGACAGACACACACACAGACAGGGCACAGATAGACAGACACACAGAGACACAGGCAGGACACTGAGACACACACACAGGCAGGGCACTGAGACACACACACAGGCAGGACACTGAGACACACACACAGACAGGGCACTGAGACACACACACAGACAGGGCACTGAGACACACACACAGACAGGGCACAGATAGATAGACAGACACACAGACACACAGGGCACAGATAGACAGACACACAGACAGGACACTGAGACACACACACAGACAGGACACTGAGACACACACACAGACAGGACATTGAGACACACACACAGACAGGACATTGAGACACACACACGCAGGACACTGAGACACACACACACACACACACACACACACACACACACACACACACACACACAGACAGGACACACACACACACAGACACACACACAGGCAGGACACTGAGACACACACAGAGAGATAGACAGACACACACACAGGCAGGACACAGACAGACAGACACACAGGCAGGACACTGAGACACACAGACACACACGCGCAGGACACTGAGACACACAGACACACAGACACACACACAGGCAGGACACTGAGACACACAGACACACAGACACACACACACAGGCAGGACACTGAGACACACACACACACAGGCAGGACACTGAGACACACACACACAGGCAGGACACTGAGACACACAGACACACACACAGGCAGGACACTGAGACACACAGACACACACACAGGCAGGACACTGAGACACACACAGAGAGATAGACAGACACACACACAGGCAGGACACAGACAGACAGACACACAGGCAGGACACTGAGACACACAGACACACAGACACACACACAGGCAGGACACTGAGACACACAGACACACAGACACACACACACAGGCAGGACACTGAGACACACACACACACAGGCAGGACACTGAGACACACACACACAGGCAGGACACTGAGACACACAGACACACACACAGGCAGGACACTGAGACACACTGACACAGCCTCACCTCTCTTCTTCATGCTTTCCCTCCGCTCTTTGGCCCCACCCCCTAGGCTCCTGCCACCTCCCGATTGGCTGAATTACACAGCAGCAACCAATCAGAAGCTGCCCAGCCCCCTAGCAGCAGCAGCCCTGCTCATCCCATGTCCGGTATTATCTCTCATATTTTACCGGACAGGGGAAGCACATACCGGCCTGACCGGTTCAATACCCGACACCTGGCAACCCCACACCTACATGTACAGAGAGGTAATACCAGTATACACATACATGTACAGAGAGGTAATACCAGTATACACATACATGTAAGAGAGGTAATACCAGTATACACATACATGTACAGAGAGGTAATACCAGTATACACATACATGTACAGAGAGGTAATACCAATATACACATACATGTAAGAGAGATAATACCAGTATACACATACATGTACAGAGAGGTAATACCAGTATACACATACATGTAAGAGAGGTAATACCAGTATACACATACATGTACAGAGAGGTAATACCGGCACACACATACATGTACAGAGAGGTAATACCGGCACACACATACATGTACAGAGAGGTAATGCCGGCACACACATACATGTACAGAGAGGTAATACCGGCACACACATACATGTACAGAGAGGTAATACCAGTATACACATACATGTACAGAGAGGTAATACCAGTATACACATACATGTACAGAGAGGTAATTTCGGCACACACATACATGTACAGAGAGGTAATACCGGCACACACATACATGTACAGAGAGGTAATACCGGCACACACATACATGTACAGAGAGGTAATACCGGCACACACATACATGTACAGAGAGGTAATACCGGCACACACATACATGTACAGAGAGGTAATACCGGCACACACATACATGTACAGAGAGGTAATACCGGCACACACATACATGTACAGAGAGGTAATACCGACATACACATACATGTACAGAGAGGTAATACCGGCACACACATACATGTACAGAGAGGTAATACCGGCACACACATACATGTACAGAGAGGTAATACCGGCACACACATACATGTACAGAGAGGTAATACCGACACACACATACATGTACAGAGAGGTAATACCGGCACACACATACATGTACAGAGAGGTAATACCGGCACACACATACATGTGCAGAGAGGCAATACCGGCACACACATACATGTACAAAGAGGTAATACCGGCATACACATACATGTACAGAGAGGTAATACTGGCACACACATACATGTACAAAGAGGTAATACCAGTATACACATACATGTACAGAGAGGTAATACCAGTATACACATACATGTACAGAGAGGTAATACTGGCACACACATACATGTACAGAGAGGTTATACCGGCATACACATACATGTACAGAGAGGTAATACCGGCACACACATACATGTACAGAGAGGTAATACCGGCACACACATACATGTACAGAGAGGTAATACCGGCATACACATACATGTACATAGAGAGGTAATACTGGCATACACATACATGTACAGAGACGTAATACTGGCACACACATACATGTACAGAGAGGTAATACCAGTATACACATACATGTACAGAGAGGTAATACCAGTATACACATACATGTACAGAGAGGTAATACTGGCACACACATACATGTACAGAGAGGTAATACTGGCACACACATACATGTAAGAGAGGTAATACCAGTATACACATACATGTACAGAGAGGTAATACCAGTATACACATACATGTACAGAGAGGTAATACCGGCACACACATACATGTACAGAGAGGAAATACCGGCACACACATACATGTACAGAGAGGTAATACCGGCATACACATACATGTACATGTACAGAGAGATAATACCGGCACACACATACATGTACAGAGAGGTAATAACGGCACACACATACATGTAAGAGAGGTAATACCGGCACACACATACATGTAAGAGAGGTAATACCGGCACACACATACATGTACAGAGAGGTAATACCGGTACACACATACATGTACCGAGAGGTAATACCGGCACACACATACATGTACAGAGAGGTAATACCAGTATACACATACATGTACAGAGAGGTAATACCGGCACACATACATGTACAGAGAGGTAATACCAGTATACACATACATGTACAGAGAGGTAATACCGGCATACACATACATGTACACAGAGGTAATACCGGCATACACATACATGTACAGAGAGGTAATACCGGCATACACATACATGTACAGAGAGGTAATACCGGCATACACACACATGTACAGAGAGGTAATACCAGTATACACATACATGTACAGAGAGGTAATACCGGCACACACATACATGTACAGAGAGGTAATACCAGTATACACATACATGTACAGAGAGGTAATACCGGCACACACATACATGTACAGAGAGGTAATACCAGCATACACATACATGTACAGAGAGGTAATACCGGCATACACATACATGTACACAGAGGTAATACCGGCATACACATACATGTACAGAGAGGTAATACCGGCATACACATACATGTACAGAGAGGTAATACCGGCACACACATACATGTACAGAGAGGTAATACCAGTATACACATACATGTACAGAGAGGTAATACCGGCACACACATACATGTACAGAGAGGTAATACCAGTATACACATACATGTACAGAGAGGTAATACCGGCATACACATAGATGTACACAGAGGTAATACCGGCACACACATACATGTACAGAGAGGTAATACCGGCACACACATACATGTACAGAGAGGTAATACCGGTATACACATACATGTACAGAGAGGTAATACCGGCATACACATACATGTACAGAGAGGTAAATCCGGCATACACATACATGTACAGAGAGGTAATACCGGCACACACATACATGTACAGAGAGGTAATACCGGTATACACATACATGTACAGAGAGGTAATACCGGCACACACATACATGTACAGAGAGGTAATATCGGCACACACATACATGTACAGAGAGGTAATACCGACACACACATACATGTACAGAGAGGTAATACCGGCATACACATACATGTACAGAGAGGTAATACCGGCACACACATACATGTACAGAGAGGTAATACCGGCACACACATACATGTACAGAGAGGTAATACCGGCACACACATACATGTACAGAGAGGTAATAACGGCATACACATACATGTAAGAGAGGTAATACCGGCACACACATACATGTACAGAGAGGTAATACCGGCACACACATACATGTACAGGGAGGTAATACCGGCATACACATACATGTAAGAGAGGTAATACCGGCACACACATACATGTACAGAGAGGTAATACCGGCATACACATACATGTACATAGAGGTAATACCAGCATACACATACATGTAAGAGAGGTAATACCGACACACACATACATGTACAGAGAGGTAATACCGGCACACACATACATGTACAGAGAGGTAATACCGGCACACACATACATGTATAGAGAGGTAATAACGGCATACACATACATGTACAGAGAGGTAATACCGCACACACATACTTGTACAGAGAGGTAATACCGGCACACACATACATGTACAGAAAGATAATACCGGCACACACATACATGTATAGAAAGGTAATAACGACATACACATACATGTATAGAAAGGTAATAACGACATACACATACATGTAAGAGAGGTAATACCGGCATTCACATACATGTACAGAGAGGTAATACCGGCACACACATACATGTAAGAGAGGTAATACCGGCACACACATACATGTACAGAGAGGTAATACCGGCATTCACATACATGTACAGAGAGGTAATACCGGCACACACATATATGTACAGAGAGGTAATACCGGCACACACATACATGTACAGAGAGGTAATACCGGCATTCACATACATGTACAGAGAGGTAATACCGGCACACACATACATGTACAGAGAGGTAATACTGGCACACACATACATGTACAGAGAGGTAATACCGACATACATGTACAGAGAGGTAATACCGGCACACACATACATGTACAGAGAGGTAATACCGGCACACACATACATGTAAGAGAGGTAATACCGGCACACACATACATGTACAGAGAGGTAATACCGGCACACACATACATGTACAGAGAGGTAATACCGGCACACACATACATGTACAGAGAGGTAATACCGGCACACACATACATGTACAGAGAGGTAATACCGGCACACACATACATGTACAGAGAGGTAATACCGGCACACACATACATGTACAGAGAGGTAATACCGGCACACACATACATGTAAGAGAGGTAATACCGGCACACACATACATGTACAGAGAGGTAATACCGGCACACACATACATGTACAGAGAGGTAATACCGGCACACACATACATGTACAGAGAGGTAATACCGGCACACACATACATGTACAGAGAGGTAATACCGGCACACACATACATGGTGTCGGAGGTGCCTGCTCCCGGGCCGGGAGGATCCAGAGATGACATCAGCCCAACAGACCGGTGAGGATGCATCTGATTCCCAGGTTCCGGCTATGACAGTGGCCTACCTGACCGTGGAGAGTGCTTCGGCCCAGCTGGTTCCTGTGGTGGTGGCCATCTTGGAGGTACTGGCCGGTACTTCTTTCCCAGTTGTTGCTGCCACCCTTCCGGTGCAACCGGAAGTTCGTCACCCCGACTTCGGCCGCCAGGGCGGATACAGAAGTTGTGACCTCCGCTCCGGTAAGTAAGGCCGAGGCCGCACAATTTGCTAAGCCATGCTGTGCCCGAGGCAAAGGCCTGGACAGACACGCTGCCAAGGACACCACATCTAACAAGGTGTTGGCGGTGGTGGGCTGAGGTAGGCGCCAGGCCTCTAAGGCATTGGGACAAAATTCTGCGGTTAAGACCTCACCATGCGCTACCCTAGGGATGGGTTGTCTAATCTCACAATGTCTTCACGGGAAGGTTCCCATGATTCTAGAACTTCTAGACCACCATCCAGTGAGGGTTGCATGCTGGGAGAACGTAGCGTGAGGGCTCACGTTAGTGCTAAGAATGTATTGCCATGGTGGGATCCTCTGTTCCAGGGGTATGTGCCACACATAAATAGAACTGGGTTCCTATTAATTGAAAATTCCACTGTGGCTCACTGGTTGGATGAGGAAGAATTGACCCCAGAAAAAACAGCAGAGATCCTTAAGGATCGTAGTAAGGATATAAGACAAGGATGTTAACTCCTTCAGGACTGGAGGGGGTTCAGAAAGCGATCCCAGTGTCAGAGCCACTATTTTGGGTACTGCCGGGGCAAGGCTGTGGGCAGAGTTTAACCAAAAGGACAGGAAGTCACACGGTTATGACTACCCGTACATTCCTGAACCCCTTATGAGAGAGGCGGAGGCCCATAGGAATGGCTCAGAAATGCCTTGCTTGACTACTTGGCTGCTCGCTGCGTAGACGCATATTATTACAATGATGAAAACGTGTCCTATTTAATGAGTGTCTGGAAGGTAGGCCGGAACTTCTTTATGGATCGGGTCAAGTATATATCAGAGGGGCGCCAGAAGCGTTGCTATTCGGTCACTGTACCGGATAGTGAGGGCAAGAAGGTTCGTAAGCTTGATCCCAAGCACTATTATTAAAATCGGTACGGATTCCCCATGTTAGGGAGGGATCCGGGTGTATCTATGATGTTATAATGTTATACCATATCCAAGTTCTATTACCCTGTTATCAATGAGGAGAGAGGAGAGAGAGAGAAGAGAGAGAGGAGAGAGAAAGAGAGGCAGAGAGAGAGAGATCCCGCAAGGGAGGGGGAACAGCAACCCATGTTCCACCAGGGTATATGAGAGTCAGGGATAGACCTCAGTGTCCTTGTGACCTAGTATACAGCTGGTGACCTCAGTATACACCTTGTCACCTCAGTATACACCTTGTGACCTCAGTGACACCTTGGTGACCTCAGTATACCCTTGGTGACCTCAGTACAGGCATACCCCGCTTTAATGTACGCAATGGGAGCATGTATGTAAAGTGAAAATGTACTTAAAGTGAAGCACTACCTTTCCCCCACTTATCGATGCACGTACTGTACTGCAATCGTCATACACGTGCATAACTGATGTAAATAACACATGTGTAACAGGCTCTATAGTCTCCCCGCTTGCGCACAGCTTCGGTACAGGAAGGGAGCCAGTATTACTGTTCAGGACGTGCTGACAGGCGCATGCGTGAGCTGGCGTTTGTCTGTTGGGCGATATGTCCTTACTCGCGAGTGTACTTAAAGTGAGTGTCCTTAAACCGGGGTATGCCTGTATACAACTTTTGACCTCAGTATACACTTGATGACCTCAGTATACACTTGGTGACCTCAGTATACAACTTGGTGACCTCAGTATACAACTTGGTGACCTCAGTATACAACTTGTGACCTCAGTATACAACTTGTGACCTTGGTATACAGCTGGTGACCTCAGTATACACTCGGTGATCTCAGTATACAGCTGGTGATCTCAGTATATACTTGGTGACCTCAGTAGGTGACCTCAGTATACACTTGGTGACCTCGGTATACACCTGGTGACCTCGGTACACACCTGGTGACCTTGGTATACACCTGGTGACCTCAGTATACACTTGGGGACCTCGGTATACACCTGGTGACCTCGGTATACACCTGGTGACCTCGGTATACACTTGGTGACCTCGGTATACACTTGGTGACCTCAGTATACACCTGGTGACCCCAGTATTCAGCTGGTGACCCCAGTATTCAGCTGGTGACCTCGGTATACATCTGGTGACCTCTGTATACACTTGGTGTACATCTCGGTATACACTTGGTGACCTCGGTATACACTTGGTGACCTCGGTATACACTTAGTGACCTCAGTATACACCTGGTGACCCCAGTATACATCTAGTGACCTCGGTATACACTTGGTGACCTCGGTATACACTTGGTGACCTCGGTATACACCTGGTGACCTCGGTATACATCTGGTGACCTCAGTATACTGTACACTTGGTGACCTCGGTATACATCTGGTGACCTCGGTATACACCTGATGACCTCGGTATACACCTGGTGACCTCAGTATACATGTGGGGATATCTTCAGACACCTTGTGAGCAGACAGTGGATGGGACGGCGCAGGGATCGGAGCAGCACAGGTTGGCAGGTACAGGGAGCGCACACTCGGGAAGTAGGCCCAACACAAAGTTCTAACCAACCAGTGTCAGGGAAATACATTGCAGACATGTTCAGCTGTGATCTCTCGGGCTCCTTATACATAGGGGGCTCTCCAAAAATATCCCTAATTCCTCTTATACCAGCTCCCTATAACTCCTCCCCTAACTGCTCCTATACCCTCTCCCTATAACTCCTCCTATACCCTCTCCCTATAACCTCCTATACCCTCTCCCTATAACTCCTCCTATACCCTCTCCCTATAACTCCTGCTATACCCTCTCCCTATAACTCCTCCTATACCCCCTCCCTATAACTCCTCCCCTAACTGCTCCTATACCCTCTCCCTATAACTCCTCCTATACCCTCTCCCTATAACCTCCTATACCCTCTCCCTATAACTCCTCCCCTAACTCCTCCTATACCCTCTCCCTATAACCTCCTATACCCTCTCCCTATAACTCCTCCCCTAACTCCTCCTATACCCTCTCCCTATAACTCCTCCCCTAACTCCTCCTATACCCTCTCCCTATAACTCCTCCCCTAACTCCTCCTATACCCTCTCCCTATAACTCCTCCCCTAACTCCTCCTATACCCTCTCCCTATAACTCCTCCCCAAACTCCTCCTATACCCTCTCCCTATAACTCCTCCCCTAACTGCTCCTATACCCTCTCCCTATAACTCCTCCTATACCCTCTCCCTATAACCTCCTATACCCTCTCCCTATAACTCCTCCCCTAACTCCTCCTATACCCTCTCCCTATAACCTCCTATACCCTCTCCCTATAACTCCTCCCCTAACTCCTCCTATACCCTCTCCCTATAACTCCTCCCCAAACTCCTCCTATACCCGCTCTGTATAACTCCTCCCCTAACTGCTCCCTTTAACTCCTCCCCAATTCCTCTTATACCGTCTCCCTATGACTCCTCCTAAAACTCCTCCCCCAACTGCTCCTATAACTTCTCCCTATGACTCCTCCCCTAACTCCTCCTATAACCGCTCCCTATAACTCCTTAACTGCTCCTATAACCGCTCCCTATAACTCCTCCCCTAACTGCTCCTATAACCGCTCCCTATAACTCCTCCCCTAACTGCTCCTATAACCGCTCCCTATAACTCCTCCCCTAACTCCTCCTATACCCACTCCCTCTAACTCCTCCCCTAACTGCTCCTATACCCGCTCCCTCTAACTCCTCCCCTAACTCCTCCTAGACCCGCTCCCTCTAACTCCTCCCTTAACTGCTCGTATACCCGCTCCCAATAACCCCTCCCCTAACTACTCCTATAACCGCTCCTTATATCTCCTCCCCTAAATGCTCCTATACCCGCTCCCTATAACCGCTCCCTATGACTCCTCCCCTAAATGCTCCTATACCCGCTCCCTATAACCCCTCCCTATGACTCCTCCCCTAAATGCTCCTATACCCGCTCCCTATAACCCCTCCCTATGACTCCTCCCCTAAATGCTCCTATACCCGCTCCCTATAACCCCTCCCTATGACTCCTCCCCTAAATGCTCCTATACCCGCTCCCTATAACCGCTCCCTATGACTCCTCCCCTAAATGCTCCTATACCCGCTCCCTATAACCCCTCCCTATGACTCCTCCCCTAAATGCTCCTATACCCGCTCCCTATAACCGCTCCCTATGACTCCTCCCCTAAATGCTCCTATACCCGCTCCCTATAACCCCTCCCTATGACTCCTCCCCTACATGCTCCTATACCCGCTCCCTATAACCGCTCCCTATAACTCCTCCCCTAAATGCTCCTATACCCGCTCCCTATAACCGCTCCCTATAACTCCTCCCCTAAATGCTCCTATACCCGCTCCCTATAACCCCTCCCTATGACTCCTCCCCAAACTCCCTCTATAACCATTCTCAGCTAAATGAAACACAACCTCCGAAACACGGCCACCTCGTGGGAAACATGGTTTCCTTGGTGGCAGCTTCCTGGCACATACACCCTACTGGAGCCCGCCACATCCCCCCTTATATCTGTACTGGGCAGGCGATGCCACCTGAGGCCAATGTTTCCTAAGCTGATGGGATCAGGTTTAGAAAGAAGTTTATAAGGCCCTGGAAATTTTATTTCTCGTCAGTGAGAAGAAAGAGAAATGTATCTGCAAACAGAAGGATGGATTTAGGAGAGGCGGGATATACCCAGCACAGGCTCAGGAGCTGTGACCGTCACTGTGTCACCCTGAGGTGCGAAGGATGGATTCCATGGGCCATAGATCCCCTGGGTCTGTTTCACCCTCTCACCTGACCGACAGATGCCATGACCCAAAGGTCCCTTCTGTCTGACTCAGTGTCACCCTGCTGTGGAAGGTCCCTTCTGTCTGACTCAGTGTCACCCTGCCGTAGGAGGACCCTTCTGTCTGACTCAGTGTCACCCTGCTGTGGGAGATCCCTTCTGTCTGACTGTGTAACCCTGCTGTGTGAGGTCCCTTCTGTCTCTCACTCTGTGGTGGGATGGACAGACTTGACCAGCCGTGGGTCCCCTTTGTCCCCTGTGCATGTCCCATTGTAACTGACGAGACAAGAGGCAGAACGCAATTTGAATTCTTTATTCTACGGAGGGGAACAGTTCACAGGACACAACGTCTTGGACAAAGCATACTGCAGGAAAGGGACGGAGGTCTCCGCTTACTCCTCATGCGGAATTTTCTGGAGAAGGGAAGAGAGAGGTCGAAAGAGGGAGTGTGTGGAAGACAGAGAAGAGACAGAGACGAGAGAGTGTTAATGGAGACAGAGCAGGGATCTGGATCTCAGCTTGGACAGCAGTCTGTCCTTCTCCCCACATCTGTTTTGCCCTCTTTTTTCTCCAGTCTCTTCTCTCTTTTTTTGGCCTCCCTCCTTCCGTCAGGACTCACCTTAAACCCCACGTCCCGGCTCTTGGCTCTGAGCTTGTTGACCTGAGATTCTGCAATGTCGGCTCGTTCCTCGGACTCGTCCAACTCGTGCTGAACCTTCCGGAACTTGGACAGGTTTGTGTTGGCCACTTCATCCTGTGGAGAGAAGATGTCAGAGAGAGGGAGGGGAGAGATATCAGAGAGAGGAGACATCAGAGAGAGGAGACATCAGAGAGAGGAGACATCAGAGAGAGGAGACATCAGAGAGAGGAGACATCAGAGAGAGGAGACATCAGAGAGAGGAGACATCAGGGAGAGGAGACATCAGGGAGAGGGAGAGACGTCAGAGAGAGAGGAGAGACGTCAGCGAGAGAGAGGAGAGACGTCAGAGAGAGCGAGGAAAAAGACATCAGAGGGAGAGACGTCAGAGGGTGAGGGAAGAGATGTCAGAGAGAGAGAGAAAGGAAGAGACATCAAAGAGAGGGAAGAGATGTCAGAGAGAGAGAGGAGAGACGTCAGGGAGAGGGAAGAGATGTCAGAGAGGAGACGTCAGGATGGAAGAAGAGAGAGAGAGGAGAGACGTCAGAGAGAGGGAAGAGACGTCAGAGAGCAAGAGGAGATACGTCAGAGAGAGGGAGAAACATCAAAAAGTGTGAGAGAGAAGACGTTAGAGAGAGGGAGAGACGTCAGAGAGCGCAAGGGAAGATACATCAGAGAGAGAGAGAGTTAGAGGAGAGACGTCAGAGAGCGAGGGAAGAGAGAGGAGAGACGACAGAGAGACGGATAAACATCATAGACAGGGAGAGAGGAGACAGAGAGAGGAGACATCAGTGAGAGGGAGAGATAATAAGAAAAGGAGACAAATAAAGTCACTCAGTGCACTCAGGATAAACACTCACAGCCTCCTCCGACTGTCTCTTATAAGCCTTCACTTTCAGCTGCAGCTTGTCAACAAGGTCCTGAAGCCGAGCCAAGTTCTTCCTGTCCTCCTCAGTCTGGGGGGAGAAGAGGATGTGAGAGAAAGAGAGGCCATGTGAGAGACAATAAGACATGTGAGAGAGGAAGAGACATCAGGTTAGAAATAAATAGTGGTTCGTCCCCAGGACCTCTTCTCCCTTGATGCCACCCCGACCTTTCCATGGTTCTTCCCCAGGACCTCTTCTCCCTTGATGCCACCCCCTGATCTTTCCATGGTTCTTCCACAGGACCTCTTCTCCCTTGATGCCTCCCCCTGACCTTTCCTTGATGCCTCCCCATGACCTCTTCTCCTTGGCTCCTCCCCATGACTTCTCTTTGGCTCCTCCTCATGACCTCTTCTCCTTTGCTCTCCCCATTGCCCTCAAATTTGCCCCTCCCTTTGCGCCCCATACCTGGTAGGTGAGCTCCTTGTTGCGTCTCTCGTACTTTCTCATGCCCTTCACAGACTCCGCGTTGCGCTTCTGCTCGGCCTCCAGCTCATTGTCCAGCTCTCGGACCCGAGCCTCCAGCTTCTGCAGCTGCTTCTTCCCGCCCTTCAAGGCGATTTGCTCGGCCTCATCCAGCCGCATCTGCAGGTCCTTGATGGTCTGATCCATGTTCTTCTTCATCCTCTCCAGGTGGGCGCTGGTATCTTGCTCCTTCTTCAGCTCCTCCGCCATCATAGCGGCCTACAAGGTGGAAAGGGGCAGAGGTGAGACCGATCGGGGCACAAACAGTTGGGAAGGCTCTGGCCCCACCCCAGGGGCAGTGCATGCTTACATCGGTGATGGCTTTCTTGGCCTTCTCCTCTGCGTTGCGACACTCTTGCACCGCCTCCTCCACTTCCGACTGCAGCTGGGACAGGTCAGCCTCCATCTTCTTCTTCTGGTTGATCAGGCTGGTGTTCTGCGTGTGACACATGGTTACATGTTGAGAGAGTTAACTGGGAAGGAGAAACCACTCATGGGCGGCACGCCGGGGGAGGCATTCATGGGCAGCAAAGGTCAAACTATTTTTAGAAGAACAAAGGGCAGTGAAACATACCATCTATAGGATAAATAAAGGGTGGCAGAGGTAACTATTTATGGAATAAAAGGGGAGGGCTATTGAGGGACCATTCTAAGAATAGGAAGCGTGAGACAGAGGAAACCATTATCATGATAAAGGGATGCAGGATGGACCATTCAAGGGTCCACAATGCAGGCTGCCCCCACTGACCTGGGAGTGGAGAAGTTGCACCCTCTCGCTGGTCTCTATCAGCTCTTGCTCAGCCAGCTTGCGCGCTCGCTCGGTCTGCTCCACTAGCGCCCGCAGCTCCTCCAGCTCGGCTAGGAGCAGCATGTTTCTCCGCTCTACGATCGCGATGTTCTCCTTCAGATCCTCGTTGGCCCTCACTGCGTCATCCAGCTGGATCAGGGTGTCCTGGAAAATTGCAAATCCGGGCGAGTGAGAGACCAGGGAACCCAGCAGCGCATACTGTCTTTCCTTCCATCTATCTCAAGAGTCTCTTAATTCACTGTAGCTTTAAATTGGCCTGCCCTCTATGTCCCCCACCGTGAGGCTGTTCCATGCATGTACCACCATTTCGTGAAAGAAGGACCCTTTCACATGCCCCACCTCCATGTCCTTTTCAAGAGCCTCCGTTATAGTAAAACAAAGTGTTTGAACATCTCAACAAGATGCTTCACAGTGAGACTGGAAGAGGGCTGAGAGCATCATTGAGCAGACATGCCTGGGTATCGCCCATAGTACCTTTAGGTAGCCCTGCAGGCTCTTGACTTGTTTCTGTGCCTCAGACGCTTGCCGGTTGGCCTGGCTGAGCTGGATCTCCATTTCGTTCAGATCCCCCTCCATCTTCTTCTTTATCCTCAGCGCCTCATTGCGGCTCCTGGTCTCGGCCTCCAACGAGGTCTGCAGTGAGTCCACAATGCGCTGGTGGTTCCTCTTGGCCTGCTCCATCTCCTCGTCCTTCTCTGCAATCTTGCGCTCAAAGTCGGTCTTCACCTGGTGGAGCTCAAGTTGGGCACGTAGGATCTTGCCCTCCTCATGTTCCAGGGAGGCCTGGGGGGGGGGGGGGGGAAATGAAATGAGCATAAATGAGACAGACTCATAACTGGGAAAGAGAGAAAGGGAGCAGGAACAAGCTTAGTTGGCTTCCTTATTATGAGTGGAGAAGTCTGCTCCAAATATGCATTGGAGAAGTTTATCTTGCAGGCGCATGGGATAAGAAGGTGTGTTCCCTTATTGTCCCTTCGCCCAAGCACTGCTCCCTACTCCCGCCGGTGAGGTTCCCTTGCAAATCTTGAGTAGGAATTTTGGGGTTTAAACAGATTCTGACCCGTGATAGGGTTGAGAGGCCTTAGTGAGAGTCCTGTGATCCTGAGGATGGAGATACGTCCTCACCTCGGCTTCCTCCAGCGCAGACTGCAGCTCCATCTTCTCCTGCTCCAGCTGCTTCCGCACTTTCTCCAGCTCGTGGATGCTCTTCCCGCTCTCCCCCAGCTGCTCGGTCAGGTCCGAGATCTCCTCTGGAAAAGAAGAGAGTGAAATCACTCCCCACCGTGCAACCAGAAGTGCCCGCAACACAGCACGAAGATTTCTTTGCACCATCTCAAAGACACTGCAATGCAGAAAGTCTCTTGGCAGTGTAGAGTTCATGTCCTTGAATACATATACTAATAGTTGTTCAAATAAAATAGTAATACTTTGCCCTATTCAAGTCCAGACACGGGCATCTCTTCAGAGCACTGTGTGCAATCTAAGCACATACTGTATGTGTGTTTTTTTTAACTTGTGTTGGTACACTCCTGGGGTATTATTAGATGCCCCCCCTTGTGATTCCCCCGATCTCTCACCTTGCAGGTTCTTGTTCTCTCTCTTGAAGGTCTCCAGATGTTCCAGAGACTCCTCGTAGGCGTTCTTTAGCTTGAAGAGCTCGGTGCTCAGGGAACGAGCTTCCTTCTGTGAGGACTCCAGCTCCAGCTGGGACTCCTCAAACTTCTGCTTCCACTCGGATAGGATCTGTGGAGGGAATGAGGCATGGTCAAGGTCCCTTCAAACCATCTCTATTCCCCCTCCTGCTCCTCCCCAGCGTCTCCAACACTGACCTTGTCAAAGTTCCTCTGCTTCTTGTCCAGTGCGGCGGCCGCAGCATTTGACCGCTCCAGGTCCACCATCAAATCCTCCATCTCATTCTGCAGACGGTGTTTGGTCTTCTCCAGGGACGAGCATTTGGCGTTCACGACCTCTACTGCCTCCTCAGCATCCTGCAGCCTCTGCGCCAGCTTCTTCCTGCCGGGGTTAGGTGATGTTAAAGGAAGACACGGTGTGTTCTTATAACGGTGCTCCTCCCATAAGAAGGGGCAGATTAGGGCTGTCAGGAGGTGTATTATAAATTGGGTGTTCTTCCGAGTGGAGTGTTCTTCAAAGCAGGGTGTTCTTCAAAGCGGGGTGTTCCTATAATTGGGGTGTTCCTATAAGTGGGGTGTTCCTATAAGTGGGCTGTTCTTCCAAGTGGGCTGTTCTTCCAAGTGCGACGTTCCTATAAGTGGGGTGTCCCTAGCCTCCGGATACTCACTTGGCCTCCTCCAGCTCCTCGGTTCTCTGGATAGCGTCCGTCTCATACTTGGTCCTCCACTGGGCCACCTCAGTGTTGGCTTTGGACAGCACTCGCTGCAGCTCACTCTTGGCCTCCTGCTCCTCCTCATACTGCTCCCGCAGGAGGTCACAGTCATGGCGGGCAGACTGAAGGCCATGGGCCAGCGCGTTCTTAGCCTTGTGGGGAGAGAGAGGGGTTGGAAGGGATTGTACCATGAAACCCGGAGTTTGCAATAAGGTCCCATCATGGTGACACTGGCTAGAGACTGTAATACCATGTCCTGCAGCGCCCTCTGCTGTTCCCTTACTTACACTGAATACTCTGTGTTACTCACGCACCTTGGTCTCCTCCTCCAGCTGTCTCTTCAGATCTTCCAGCTGTTGGGTGTAGGACTGTTTGCCGCGGGTCAGCTGTGACACCAGTGACTCCTTCTCATCCAGCCGGCGGGACAGCTCCCCTGTGACACGGAGTGATGACCACAGAGTTATATTTCAGTCAGGTCTTCCTGCCAACCCAACGCCAAACCCGATAATTTATTAGTTACTGCAAGAGGGAATCCCATTCACAACATATTCCCCCATCAACTGGACATGCACAGGAACGGGGTCAGTGTGTGTAATGGGTCAGTGTGTGATTATCCCTCTCCTGACCCCTCTCAGCGCTCCCCTCTCCTGCCCCCTCTCAGGGTTCCCCTCTCCTGCCCGTTCAGCGCTCTCCTGCCCCCTCTCAGGGTTCCCCTCTCCTGCCCGTTCAGCGCTCTCCTGCCCCCTCTCAGGGTTCCCCTCTCCTGCCCGTTCAGGGCTGCCCTCTCCTGCCCCTCTCAGCGCTCCCCTCTCCTGCCCCCTCTCAGGGTTCCCCTCTCCTGCCCGCTCAGCGCTCCCCTCTCCTGCCCCCTCTCAGCGCTCCCCTCTCCTGCCCCCTCTCCTGCCCGCTCAGCGCTCCCCTCTCCTGCCCCTCTCAGCGCTCCCCTCTCCTGCCCCCGCTCAGCGCTCCCCTCTCCTGCCCGCTCAGCGCTCCCCTCTCCTGCCCCCTCTCAGCGCTCCCCTCTCCTGCCCGCTCAGCGCTCCCCTCTCCTGCCCGCTCAGCGCTCCCCTTTCCTGCCCGCTCAGCGCTCCCCTCTCCTGCCCCCTCTCAGCGCTCCCCTCTCCTGCCCGCTCAGCGCTCCCCTCTCAGCGCTCCCCTCTCATGCCCCCTCTCCTGCCCGCTCAGCGCTCCCCTCTCCTGCCCCCGCTCAGCGCTCCCCTCTCCTGCCCGCTCAGCGCTCCCCTCTCCTGCCCGCTCAGCACTCCCCTCTCCTGCCCGCTCAGCACTCCCCTCTCCTGCCCGCTCAGCGCTCCCCTCTCCTGCCCGCTCAGCGCTCCCCTCTCCTGCCCGCTCAGTGCTCCCCTCTCCTGCCCCCTCTCAGCGCTCCCCTCCTGCCCGCTCAGTGCTCCCCTCTCCTGCCCCCTCTCAGCGCTCCCCTCCTGCCCGCTCAGCGCTCCCCTCTCCTGCCCGCTCAGCGCTCCCCTCTCCTGACCCCTCTCAGCGCTCCCCTTTCCTGCCCCCTCTCAGCGCTCCCCTCTCCTGCCCGCTCAGCGCTCCCCTCTCCTGCCCGCTCAGCGCTCCCCTCTCCTGCCCGCTCAGCGCTCCCCTCTCCTGCCCCCTCTCAGCGCTCCCCTCTCCTGCCTGCTCAGCGCTCTCCTCTCCTGCCCGCTCAGCGCTCCCCTCTCCTGCCCGCTCAGCGCTACCCTCTCCTGCCCGCTCAGCGCTCCCCTCTCCTGCCCCCTCTCAGCGCTCCCCTCTCCTGCCCGCTCAGCGCTCCCCTCTCCTGCCCGCTCAGCACTCCCCTCTCCTGCCCCCTCTCAGCGCTCCCCTCTCCTGCCCCCTCTCTCCCCACCTCAGCGCTGGTTCCCCTTTGCTGGTCTCTGCATACCGTTCTCAGTCATGAGCTTGGCGCGCTGGGTGGACAGCTCATTCACAGCTCTCTGCGTCTCCTCAGACTTTGTGCGATGTTCATTCATCTGATCCTCTAGCGTACGGCACATCTTCTCTAGGTTAGCCTGCGAGACACAGCCGACAAGACATGAGCGGAGAGAGAACAGGGAGAGAGGGAGAGAGAACAGAGGGAGAGAGAACAAAGAGAGAGGGAGAGAGAACAAAGAGAGAGGGAGAGAGAACAGAGAGAGAGGGAGAGAACAGAGAGAGGGGGGGAGAGAACAGAGAGAGGGGGAGAGAACAGAGAGAGGAGGGAGAGAGAACAGAGAGAGGAGGGAGAGAACAGAGAGAGGAGGGAGAGAACAGAGAGAGGGAGAGAACAGAGAGAGAGGGAGAGAGAACAGAGAGAGAGGGAGAGAGAACAGAGAGAGGGAGAGGGAAAACAGAGGGAGAGAGAACAGAGAGAGAGGGGGGAGAGAACAGAGAGAGAGAGGGAGAGAGAACAGAGAGGGGGGAGAGAACAGAGAGAGAGGGGGAGAGAACAGAGAGAGAGGGGGAGAGAACAGAGAGAGAGGGGGAGAGAACAGAGAGAGAGGGAGAGAGAACAGAGCGTGAGAGAACAGAGAGAGAGGGAGAGAGCACACAGAGAGAGAGAAAGAGAGAACAGAGAGAGAGGGAGAGAGAACAGAGGGAGAGAGAACAGAGGGAGAGAGAACAGAAGGAGAGAGAACAGAAGGAGAGAGAAGAGAGAACAGAGCGAGGGGGAGAGACAGGGAGTGAGAACAGAGAGAAGGAAAACAGAGAGGGAGAGAGAACAGCGAGAGGGAGAGAGAACAGAGGGAGAGAGAACAGCGAGAGGGAAAGAGAACAGAGCAAGAGGATAATAGAGAACAGAGCAAGAGGAGAATAGAGAACAGAAAAGGGGAGGGTGAGAGAAGAGAGAACAGAGAGAGGAAGAGCGTACAGCGAGAGAAGTTAGAAAGGAAGAGAGAAAAGAGAACAGAGCGAGAGAAAGAGAGAACAGCGAGATAGGAAGAGAGAACAGTGAGAGAAGAAGAGAGAACAGGGAGAACAGCCTCCCCTCACCTTGGCCTTCACGACCTGCTGAGGCCGTCGGCCTCTCCTCACCTTGGCCTTCACGACCTGCTGAGTCCTTCAGCCTCTCCTCACCTTGGCCTTCACGACCTGCTGAGTCCTTCAGCCTCCCCTCACCTTGGCTTTCATGACCTGCTGAGGCCTTCAGCCTCCCCTCACCTTGCCTTCCACGACCTGCTGGGCCTTCAATCTCCCCTCACCTTGGCTTTCACGACCTGTTGAGGCCTTCAGCCTCCCCTCACCTTGGCTTTCATGACCTGCTGAGGCCTTCAGCCTCCCCTCACCTTGGCTTTCATGACCTGCTGGGCCTTTAGCCTCCCCTCACCTTGGCTTTCATGACCTACTGAGGCCTTCAGCCTCCCCTCACCTTGGCTTTCAGGACCTGCTGGGCCTTCAGCCTCCCCTCACCTTGGCTTTCACGACCTGCTGAGGCCTTCAGCCTCCCCTCACCTTGGCTTTCATGACCTGCTGAGGCCTTCAGCCTCCCCTCACCTTGGCTTTCATGACCTGCTGAGGCCTTCAGCCTCCCCTCACCTTGCCTTCCACGACCTGCTGGGCCTTCAATCTCCCCTCACCTTGGCTTTCACGACCTGTTGAGGCCTTCAGCCTCCCCTCACCTTGGCTTTCATGACCTGCTGAGGCCTTCAGCCTCCCCTCACCTTGGCTTTCATGACCTGCTGGGCCTTTAGCCTCCCCTCACCTTGGCTTTCATGACCTACTGAGGCCTTCAGCCTCCCCTCACCTTGGCTTTCAGGACCTGCTGGGCCTTCAGCCTCCCCTCACCTTGGCTTTCACGACCTGCTGAGGCCTTCAGCCTCCCCTCACCTTGGCTTTCATGACCTGCTGAGGCCTTCAGCCTCCCCTCACCTTGGCTTTCATGACCTACTGAGGCCTTCGGCCTCCCCTCACCTTTGCTTTCATGTCCTGCTGGGCCTTCAGCCTCCCCTTACCTTGGCTTTCACGACCTGCTCCATGTTGGAGGCCACATCGTCCAGTTCCAATTTGAATTCACTCTTCTCTTTCTCCAGCTTCTGTTTAACTCTCTGCAGATTGTCTATCTGCTCGCTCAGCTCTGCCACAGAGTCCGCGTGCTTCTTCCTCAGCGTGGCCGCGGTGGCATCTGATTGCAGGGTGGATTCCTCCAGGTCCCTCCTCAGTTTCAGGAACTCAGCCTCCCTCTTCTTGTTCATCTCCACCTGCACCGAGGTGGCTCCTCCGGCCTCCTCCAGACGCTCACCGATCTCATCCAGCTCACGAGACAGTTCAGACCGAAGCTTCTCCACCTTGGCCCGAGCCGTCCTCTCGGCTTCCAACTCCTCCTCCAGCTCCTCGATTCGGGCCTGGGAAGAGGAGGTGAGGAGGAATGAGGGATGAACAGGGAAGGGAAACTCTGGAGTCCTTACCATCTAATGCTGCCGATGTACGGTCAGGGTCCCGCTGCCAGGAGATGGGGGCTTACCTGCTGATCTTTCATCTTCTTCTGGAGCTGAATGCTCATGTTCTGCTCATCCTCAATCCTCGTATTCAGCTGATTGATCTCAAAATCTTTCCTGGGGTGGAGGAGAAAGATGCAGTGAGCGCGGCACTGACGCCGAGGGGGGGAGGGGGGTCTGGGAGTGGTCACTCACTTCTTCAGCTTCTCCTCCAGCTGCTGCTTGTCATTCTCCAGGTCCATCAAACTCTCCAGTGTCAGCTTCAGATCGCCTTCCAGCTTCCTCTTCACTCGCTCCAGGTCCAATCGGACCTTCTTCTCCTGCTCCAGTGACCCTTCCAGCTGCAGAGGTCAAGTCATCAGACATCGTTAGTAACATCATTCAAATCTCCAGCTATAATCAATACACCTGCTTCTCTCAGCCTACGGGTCAATCAATCAATGATTTTCATAAGTGTGCCATCAATCATGACTCCATTAGTGACATCAGATAATCAATAATATTATACTTCTCCGCATGTTATTGTATTGTATTATTATATCGCTCTGTGTGTTATTATATTGCTCTGTGTGTTATTATATTGCTCTGTGTGTTATTATATCGCTCTGTGTGTTATTATATCGCTCTGTGTGTTATTATATTGCTCTGTGTGTTATTATATCGCTCTGTGTGTTATTATATCGCTCTGTGTGTTATTATATCGCTCTGTGTGTTATTATATCGCTCTGTGTGTTATTATATCGCTCTGTGTGTTATTATATCGCTCTGTGTGTTATTATATCGCTCTGTGTGTTATTATATCGCTCTGTGTGTTATTATATCGCTCTGTGTGTTATTATATTGCTCTGTGTGTTATTATATTGCTCTGTGTGTTATTATATCGCTCTGTGTGTTATTATATCGCTCTGTGTGTTATTATATTGCTCTGTGTGTTATTATATCGCTCTGTGTGTTATTATATCGCTCTGTGTATTATTATATCGCTCTGTGTGTTATTATATTGCTCTGTGTGTTATTATATTGCTCTGTGTGTTATTATATCGCTCTGTGTGTTATTATATCGCTCTGTGTGTTATTATATTGCTCTGTGTGTTATTATATCGCTCTGTGTGTTATTATATCGCTCTGTGTGTTATTATATCGCTCTGTGTGTTATTATATTGCTCTGTGTGTTATTATATCGCTCTGTGTGTTATTATATCGCTCTGTGTGTTATTATATTGCTCTGTGTGTTATTATATCGCTCTGTGTGTTATTATATCGCTCTGTGTGTTATTATATCGCTCTGTGTGTTATTATATTGCTCTGTGTGTTATTATATCGCTCTGTGTGTTATTATATCGCTCTGTGTGTTATTATATCGCTCTGTGTGTTATTATATCGCTCTGTGTGTTATTATATCGCTCTGTGTGTTATTATATCGCTCTGTGTGTTATTATATCGCTCTGTGTGTTATTATATCGCTCTGTGTGTTATTATATCGCTCTGTGTGTTATTATATTGCTCTGTGTGTTATTATATCGCTCTGTGTGTTATTATATCGCTCTGTGTGTTATTATATCGCTCTGTGTATTATTATATCGCTCTGTGTGTTATTATATCGCTCTGTGTGTTATTATATCGCTCTGTGTGTTATTATATCGCTCTGCGTGTTATTATATCACTCTGCGTGTTATTATATCACTGCGTGTTATTATATCTCTGCCTGTTATTATATCGCTCTGCGTGTTATTATATCGCTCTGCGTGTTATTATATCTCTTTGCGTGTAATTATATCTCTCTGCGTGTTATTATATCTCTCTGCGTGTTATTGTATCTCTCTGCGAGTTATTATATCTCTCTGCATGTTATTATATCTCTCTGCGTGTTATTAAATCTCTCTGCGTGTTATTATATCTCCGCGTGTTATTATATCTCTCTGCGCGTTATTATATCTCTCTGCGTGTTATTATATCTCCGCGTGTTATTATATCTCTCTGCGTGTTATTATATCTCTCTGCGTGTTATTATATCTCCACATGTTATTATATCTCTCTGCGTGTTATTATATATCTCTGCGTGTTATTATATCTCTCTGCGTGTTATTATATCTCTCTGCGTGTTATTATATCTCTCTGCGAGTTATTATATCTCTCTGCGTGTTATTATATCTCTCTGCGTGTTATTATATCTCTCTGCATGTTATTATATCTCTGCGTGTTTTATATCTCTCTGCGTGTTATTATATCTCTCTGCGTGTTATTATATCTCTCTGCATGTTATTATATCTCTGCGTGTTTTATATCTCTCTGCGTGTTATTATATCTCTCTGCGTGTTATTATATCTCCGCATGTTATTATATCTCTCTGCTTGTTATTATATCTCTCTGCGTGTTATTATATCTCTCTGCGTGTTATTGTATCTCTCTGCGAGTTATTATATCTCTCTGCATGTTATTATATCTCTCTGCGTGTTATTATATCTCTCTGCGAGTTATTATATCTCTCTGCGTGTTATTATATCTCTCTGCGTGTTATTATATCTCTCTGCATGTTATTATATCTCTGCGTGTTTTATATCTCTCTGCGTGTTATTATATCTCTCTGCGTGTTATTATATCTCCGCGTGTTATTATATCTCTCTGCGTGTTATTATATCTGTCTGCGTGTTATTATATCTCCGCATGTTATTATATCTCTCTGCGTGTTATTATATCTCTCTGCGTGTTATTATATCTCTCTGCGTGTTATTATATCTCTCTGCGTGTTATTATATCTCTCTGCGTGTTATTATATCTCTCTGCGTGTTATTATATCTCTCTGCGAGTTATTATATTTCTATGTGTTACTATATCGCTCTGTGTGTTATTATACCGCTCTGTGTGTTATTATATTCAATGATCCTGTTTTTCAGGATAACATCGGTTCTGAACACATTTTTCTTTTAAATGGCCCAATTAAAAGGTGTCAGAACCAAGATGCAGTCCAGCTCTTTTTCTACTTACATCGTCCACCTGCTGCTCCAGCTTGACCTTGGCTTTGGTCAGCACATTGACCTTGTCCTCCTCAGCCTGGAGGTCATCCAGTGTCTGCTGGTGAGCCTCCTGAAGGGCTTTCTTCTCCTTGGTCAGTCTGGCGATAATCTCATCCAGACCGGCCATCTCTTCAGTCATATTCTTGACCTGTTGGTGGAAAATTAGTCAGGTGAGAAGGAGGGAAGAGGGGGAGAGAGAGTGTTAGAGGGTGGATGATAGACGGAAGCTTCTCGCCTTGTTCTCCATAGCATGCTTCTCCTTCTCTACTTTGGCCAGGGTCAGCTCAAGGTCATCAATGTCCTTCTTCAGCTCGGAGCACTCGTCCTCCAGTTTCCTCTTCTTGGCGGTCAGCTCGGAGTTCATCTCTTCCTCATCCTCCAGTCTCTCCGTCTGCTCCTTCAGCTTGGCCTCCATCTGGATCTTGTTCTTGATCAGCTGGTCGCACCGCTCGTCCGAGTCCGCCAGGTTATCTTGTTCCTTGAAGAAGGAGAAGAAGGGATATGGGTAATACCTTTATAACGGATAGACAGCCGGTGAGAGGGATCACCTTTACCCAGCCATGTGTAGGAGACTCAGATCTACAGCCTCCCTTCCCTTTCTACTGCCTGATCGTTTTGAACTGCCTACCTTCCTCATCCAGAACCTTCTCTTGGATATACCCTCAGAAACATGTTTACTAAGCAGTGCTTTTCCATAGGACCGCTTCCGGCAGCAGAGTACACCCCACGGCTCATTCAATTGAGGTGTCTTTCTGCGCCAGAATGTGTTTTATGGTAAAGCACTATTTAGTAAACATGGTCCTGTGATTTTTGTGATGAATATACAAATAATTGCCATTATTGATTTCCGGCTGGCTCTCACAGTAACACACTCCATAAAGTTTCATTTGTTTAGAGTAACTGGACAATTTATGGAAATTCTTAAAAGGATTCACATGGAAGATGGAATCCTCTTGGCGCATCTTAGCTCCCTAGCTCATGGGGCTCCTCTCGGGCTACCATGAGTTATGGGCTTAGGATTGACATGAGGCTGTTCTACTGTATGAATAATATGTGTCCCAATCTGTCCTCTGGCTTCTCTGAACCTTCAAATGCCCCCTTCCCCACCACAGCGACGGGCACTCACAGCCTGGACTTGCAGCTGCAGATCATTCTTCTCCTGCAGCAGGGACACCATCTTCTCCTCCAGCTCCTTCCGTCGGGTCTCCGACTTCTCCAGGGCTTCCTTCAGCCTATGGAACTCCTCCTTCATGATCGCCATCTCCTTCTCAGTCTCCGCACTCTTCAATAGGGGCTTGATCTTGAAGTACAGCTTCATCCAGGGCCAGTTCTTCACGCCCATGAAGGCTCGGATGTTCCACTGGATCACGTGGATGGCATCTCTGCAGAGGGAGAGGTGAGAATCAGAGATTTTTTTTTTAATACTTCTATTTTATTAAAGGTTTTATAAATAGGGATTAGGGCACCATAAATAAGAAGGGGACGTCCATCACAGGACTCCAGTGGTCCACTTTACACCTCTTAATAACCTAGGCCACGTTTGTGCCACCTGATTAGTATTTTAGCTCATAACCTTAACCTCAATGTCCATTACTGTTGGTAAGAGTAGGAGGTTAACTTTTGGAATCTATTGGGATTTAAGGGGTTAAATCCTTTTCTTAGGGTAGTTGCTCGGGGATTATGTGTACGCATGAAAGGTTTTGCCACATTGTAATAAATGTGTTTTCTTTGCAACCCTTGGAGACCCTCAGAAAGTCGTTTCTGGCATGTTCTGGAACCTTCCAGAGAGGGGTTATAAATAAGGGTGCTGAGCTTGGGCCAAGTTAGTTCTAACTTCTTAGTTGTTCCAGTTTTTTGTTACCCATGTAGGGTTACAATAGCAGAGGGTTGCGGCGGCATCCCTGCTCTGGGACTTACCAGCTGGAGGTGAGGGCAAGTTAGAGGAGGTTCTCAAGATCCGTTCAAGCGGAGGTGGAAGGGTGAGCTTCTGGCTACATTGCTAGACTTCCTTCTGAAGGATGAGCTTCTGGCCTTGCTAGACTTCTTTCTGAAGGATGAGCTTCTGGCTACATTGCTAGACTTCCTTCTGAAGGTTGAGCTTCTGGCTACATTGCTAGACTTCCTTCTGAAGGTTGAGCTTCTGGCTACATTTCTAGACTTCCTTCTGAAGGGTGATCTTCTGGCTTCTTTGCTAGACTTCCTTCTGAAGGGTGAGCTTCTGGCGTTGCTAGACTTCCTTCTGAAGGGTGAGCTTCTGGCCTTGCTAGACTTCCTTCTGAAGGGTGAGCTTCTGGCCTTGCTGCTATTCTTCCTTCTGAAGGGTGAGCTTCTGGCCTTGCTAGGCTTCCTTCTGAAGGGTGATCTTCTGGCTTCATTGCTAGACTTCCTTCTGAAGGGTGAGCTTCTGGCCTTGCTCGACTTTCTTCTGAAGGATGAGCTTCTGGCTTAAACACTAGATTTCTTTCTTAACTGAGACTAGCCCGAGACCGGTCACCGTTCCTATAACAAGCCGACAGCGTGCTGTGTCCAGTGCCCTCTACGAGATATGCCCCTGGTACTGGATGGTGCCTGTAGCCCAGTCCAGGTGATTTGCTGTAATTAATTTCTAAATAAAGGATCCCTGTTGTACAAGGAAAGTGCCTGTGTCCCTGAAGACACCAGCAGCTGAGAAGAAAGCTTGGTCACATTATTATCCTAGCCCTCCATCCATGGATCCTTCCAAAACATTTCTGTCCTATGCTTGAGAGGTTCTCCCCTATGCTTGAGAGGTTCTCCAGAAGCCTGATTTCGTTTGTTGTCCTGGTCACTGTGGTTAAGGAAGGCGGAGGTTGTTTTTCTTATAGGCATCTTTGCTCCGTATATGAGAGCACATCTTTCCTTGTGAGGGAGAGTGGATTGCTGTAATCTCTAATCTGATCCTCGATTAGGTCTCTCACTTTAGACCAAAACCTTTTCATTTGGGGGCATGACCACCTGTCCGCATGCTCTCTAGCATTTATCTGATGTTCCTGGATAGATTATACAGAGTCTTTTTGGGGCGTCAAGTAGAGAATCTACTTTGAAAGACTTTCTCCCCCTCATTTCTCCATGATCACACATTGGGGCCTATTCTAGCAGCTTCGATAAAATTGCTGCCATCTCGAACGGTTTGGCATGACCCTATCGAACGGTTTGGCATGACTCCATCGAACGGTTTGACATTTGTGTTATCACGGTATTCATGGTAATGAAAGGGTTAACTCTTCCCGCATCCCTCCCGCAAGGCCTAAACACCCACCATGGGCCAAATACCACCTTCACCCACCCACGCTAGCCACAATAAACCGGGCACTGGTATTTAACCCCTTTATTACCTCCGCGGTTAGCCGCTAAGGTAACAAAGCTGTGTGTAAATATATTTTTATTACATAGGATGGAAGCCGGGGGGTCTCCGTAGCTGATATTAAAGCGGGACAACTCCGGAGACTCCCGGCTTCAATCTGATGCAATAAAAATACATCTTTTCTTCTAAGTCCTACCTCAAAGCCCAACCCGCCACCCTTGGGGTGGCGAGATGAAATTTGCGAGTAGCTCGCTTGTTCAGAGACTCAATGATCTCATTGAAGCTACTGGAATAGGGGGATTTTCTAAATCAAACGTGAGTTGAAGCTGTTTTTCGACTTCCGCTCGGTGTTTGAGCCGGAGCGCTACCCGATGCACGTCCCGAACGAGTTTGTCAGGTCATCGGAGCTTTCTGAATAGCTACCTTGCCAAATCGTTCGGGAATTGTTCAAAAATAGTTAATTATCTAAGCTCATAGAATAAGCCCCTTTGTGTGATAGAGACCCTCTAATATAGAGATGGCGTGTTACAGAGAAACCTGAAACATTGATGGAAAACAAGCTATATGCAGCACTTTGACCAGACTCTGATGGTTCTGCAACTATGGTCCGGAGCTGTGGAATATTTCTAGGAAGGGGGTTACCTGCGATCCATGATCTTCCTGAACTCGATTCGGGAGAGGACACCCCTGGACTGCGCCTGGATGCGTGTGATGATCCTGGAGAGACACTCGTCTCTCATTTCCTCCAGCTGGCCCAACATACCAGCCTTGAAGAAGACCTGCAGGGGTCAGGAAGTGCATGTCACTAAGGGGTCATCAGGTCTCACTTGGATCACCTTCCTTAGTTGCTCCAGGTGGCCTTTGTACCTTGGTGTGCCCGAACTTGTACTGAGAGTGGTCCAGCTCCAGCGAGGCCAAGAGCTTCTCTGCTCCCTTTCTGCTGTCTATAAACTGCCCCTCGGGGATGGCCGCTGGGTTCAGGATTCGGTACCTGGGTAATAAAAAAAAGGCAATTCAGCTACAACCCAGAGTGCCATCAAATTGGGTCATATACAGGAACCAAAATGTGACACACACACTTATACCGATGGAACTTTCTGAATGGGTCATGTATTCTAGATGTCAACAATGAAAAAAGAAAAATCCGGAGCAACAACGAAACCGATGGCATCAAAAATCGAAGGGCACCCAGGTTAGTGGCAAATGTAAACAACGGCTTTATTTGGACATACCAAAGACGGCAGCCTCCAAGGAAAACCCCGCCTAAGTGGCGCTTTCTCAAGGAGTAGTATTTAAGTGCTAGAGCCACGGACTCCGGATCACAGATCCCCCCACGATATGCAAGAACAAAAGATAAGACCCTTTGCCAGCTCACTCCTGAGCGCACGACAGTAGACACTCATTATTCTAGATGTCATCCTACAGTGGGAGCGACAAACTCTATGGGCCATAGGTCCCTGCTGTCGGTGTCACTGTGTCACCCACCCCTTCTGTGCTACTGAGACTATGTGGTCCCTTCTAGGTTGGGAGAGACGACTCACCGCTGCCTGAAGTCTCCGTACAGGATACGGTTGGGGAATCCCTTCCGGCAGATTCTGATACCCTCCAGGACGCCGTTACAGCGCAGCTGGTGCATGACCAGGCGGTTATCTATCATTCCTGCAGTGAGAGAAGGGGTGAGTGAATATTTATCTTCTGTGGGGAAGAAGGAGGCTTATTTTGATTCTGGGTAAGAGGGGGTGAGTAGAATCAAAGACCCATAGAGTGAATGGTGGCCACTATTCCCACTCACCTGAAGTCTTGGTATCATTTGGGATGATGCAGCGAACAAAGTGAGGGTGAGTAGAGCGAAGGTTTGTCATCAGCTTGTTGAGGTTCTCCTGGAAAAAAGAGAGGTAAATGGAGAGAGAGGAGGACGGTGAGGGGGGAGACAGATCATATTTTGAAATAGACAGACCACGAGCAATAAGACACCTATGTTGTAGATGGAAAGATACAAGAGGAGAGCACAAATAATGGATAGAAAAGAAAATGAGAAAAAGGAGGACACACATGAGGGGAGAGGAGACCATAAATGGTGCCACCCTCACTCACCCGATGCAGAGCGGACACAGTCTGGAACGAGGACCCCTTCTTCTTACTGCCCTTGCCTTTAGCATGATCTGAGGAGTAAGGCGGAGAGAGGGGGTTAAATTGAGAGACCGCTGGGATAAAAAAGAGAGAAGAGACAGAAAAGGAAAGGCAGATGGGATAAGAAAGAGGAGAGGGACAGAGACAGACAGGAGAA
Source organism: Ascaphus truei (assembly GCF_040206685.1). Lineage (NCBI taxonomy): Eukaryota > Metazoa > Chordata > Amphibia > Anura > Ascaphidae > Ascaphus > Ascaphus truei. The sequence continues at coordinate 35,196,268 of NC_134495.1, forward strand.
GACAGAGAGGGATAGAGGAGACAGACAGACAGTGGGAGAAAAGCCAGGAAATAATAGAGGGTGAAAGTCAGAGAAAGTGATGGGAAGAGAATGATAAATAGAAAGCAGAGAGAGGTTGTGATGGAAGAAAGAGAAGATAAGATAAGAGACTGATTCATAGAAGAAGGTTTAGTTCCTGTCTCTGTGTCATACCCGAGTCAGCGCTGGCGTAGTTAACAAAAAGGAGCGACAGCAGCTTGAGGGAGGACTTCTGGTACAGCCCCACCACCGTCTCGTTCAGGGGGTCCTTGTTCTTCTGCAGCCAGCCCATGATGTTGTAGTCCACGGTGCCGGCGTAATGCATCAGAGCAAAGTGAGCCTCGGGCTTCCCCTTGATGTTACGCGGCTTCTGGAAGTTGTTGGACTTGCCCAGGTGGTTGTCGTAGAGTTTGGCCTTGAAGGTCGTGTCGGAGGCTTTGGGGAACATGCACTCCTCTTCCAGGATGGACATGATGCCCATGGGCTGTGGGGGGAGAGAGGGTGTGATGACTACATGTCCCAGCATGCACTGGGAAGACGGAGTCACATGGCTGATACACAGATGTTAAAAAAGTTGGAGGAGAGTTTAAACTAGGAAGGAGGGGGAGGGACAAGAAAGAGATAATGTACTAGATAGAATAGATAGGAATGGAGACATGGGGTCATGGAGGTAGAATGGGGGGAAGTGGGAGTTTGGCAAGCAGCAAAACACCCATATTAAATACAGATAATACTAGAAAACTTCTAAAGACTAAACCCAATGGGCGCAGAAAGGCAGGAGCAGATATGATAACAATGGTACAGACTGGAGAACCTTAAATGCATGCTTGCTAATGCAAGAAGCCTGACAGATAAAATGGGGGAGCTTGAATTAATAGCTACAAGGGAGAAGTATGATATCATAGGCATTACTGAAACATGGTGGGATGAAACTCATGACTGGACAGTTAATTTAGAGGGGTATTCCTTTTTTCGGAAGAATCGAGCAAAGAGAAGAGGAGGTGGAGTATGTAATCTAAATTTAACATAGGTTGAACCTGATGGACGTATGCCTTTTTTCAAACCTCATGCCCTGACTCTACTATGTAATAGAGGGTGTGAGGACTACATGTCCAAGCATGCACTGGGGACACAGAGTCACGTGGTTGATACAGAGAGGAACATGGAGGAGGAATGGAAAGAGCTCATAGAGAGAGAGAAGGGAAAGAGAGAGACAGCGAGAAATAGGAAAAGAGACTACAAACAGAGGAGCCAGATCAGGAGGGAGAGATAACAAGAACAACAGACTGAGGTAGATGTCCGTGTCGCTTTAGAAGAGTGCTGTAGATTAGAAGTCACACAGGGTTGGGCGATGGCACAGGACTATGCAGGTATCCTGGGACCTCAGATCTGCTGCAGAGTTGGACACCTCTCACCTTCTCTATCAGGTCAATGCAGGCCTGCAGGTCCATGCCAAAGTCTATAAACTCCCACTCAATGCCCTCCTTCTTGTACTCCTCCTGCTCCAGCACGAACATGTGGTGATTAAAGAACTGCTGCAGCTTCTCGTTGGTGAAGTTAATGCAGAGCTGCTCAAAGCTGTTAAACTGCAGGGAGACCGAGGGGACAGCGAGAGAGAGATGGGGGAGACCGAGGGGAGAGATTGGGAAGAGAGAGAGAGATGGGGGAGAGACAGAGAGAGATAGAAAGGGGATGAGAGAAAGGGAGAGGGGAGAAACATGGGGAGAGAGAGAGGGGGAAAATGAAAGAGGGAGAGAGAGAGGGAAAGTGAAAGGAGAGAAAGAGGGAGGATGAGGGGCAGAGAGAGGCAGAAAGGTATAGACAAAGATGAGAGAAACAATGAGAGAGATAGGGTGAAAGAGAAAGGGAGCGAGAGGGTTGGACAGAGAGAGAGAAAAGGGAGACAGAGAGCGAGGGCACCGGGCAAGTGAGAGAGAGGGAACGGGTGAGAGAGAAAGGGCATGGGGAGAGAGACAGAGAGTGAGGGGGCACAGGGAGAGAGAGAGAGGGAATGGGGGAGAGACAGCGAGGGCACGGGGCAAGAGGGAGGGCACGGGGGGAGAGAGAACGGAGAGAGAGAGAGAGCAATGGAACGGGGGAGAGAGAGGAGGGACGGGAGAGAGACAGAGCGAGAGGGCACAGGGAGAGAGAGACAGAAAGAAGGAGAGGGGGAGAGCGAGACAGATGGGTGGAGAGAAAGAGTGAGAGACGAAAACAATAAAGGGGAAAATATAGGAGAAAACGAGAAGAAAGAGATGAACCAGGTCATGCTTTCAGAATTCAGACAATGGTTCCCCTGCCCCCCCAACCAGCGCTCTTACAGACCAGCCCACCCCCCAACCAGCACTCTTTCACCCAACCCTGCCGCCCAACCAGCGCTCTTTCACCCAACACCGCCACCCAACCAGCGCTCTTACAGACCAGCCCACCACCAACCAGCACTCTTTCACCCAACCCTGCCGCCCAACCAGCGCTCTTTCACCCAACACCGCCACCCAACCAGCGCTCTTACAGACCAGCCCACCACCAACCAGCACTCTTTCACCCAACCCTGCCGCCCAACCAGCGCTCTTTCACCCAACCCCGCCACCCAAACAGCGTTCTTGCACCCAACCCCACCACCTAACCAGTGCTCTTACACCCAACCTCGCCCCCCAACCAGCGCTCTTACATCCCTACCCCCCCAACCTGTGCGCTTACATCCCTACCCCCCCCAACCTGCGCTCTTACATCCCTACCCCCCCCAACCAGCGCTCTTACATCCCTACCCCCCCAACCTGCGCTCTTACATCCCTACCCCCCCAACCTGCGCTCTTACATCACTACCCCCCAACCTACGCTCTTACATCCCTACCCCACCCAACCAGTGCTCCTACACCTGTCCTCCACAACCAGCGCTCTTACATCCCTACCCCCGAACCTGCGCGCTTACATCCCTACCCCCCCAACCAGTGCTCTTACATCCCTACCCCTCAACATGCGCACTTACATCCCTACCCCCCCAATCAGCGCTCTTACATCCGTACCCCCCAACCAGTGCTCTTACATCCCTACCCCTCAACATGCGCACTTACATCCCTACCCCCCAACCAGCGCTCTTACATCCCTACCCCCCCAACCTGTGCGCTTACATCCCTACCCCCCCAACCTGTGCGCTTACATCCCTACCCCCCAACCAATGCTCTTACATCCCTACCCCCCCCAACCTGCGCTCTTACATCCCTACCCCCCCAACCTACGCTCTTACATCCCTACCCCCCTAACCTACGCTCTTACATCCCTACCCCCCCAACCTGCGCACTTACATCCCTACCCCCCAACCAGTGCTCTTACATCCCTACCCCCCCAACCTGTGCGCTTACATCCCTACCCCCCAACCTGCGCTCTTACATCCCTACCCCCCAACCAGTGCTCTTACATCCCTACCCCCCCCAACCTGCGCTCTTACATCACTACCCCCAACCAGCGCTCTTACATCCCTACCCCCCCAACCTGCGCACTTACATCCCTACCCCCCAACCAGCGCTCTTACATCCCTACCCCCCCCAACCTGCGCTCTTACATCCCTACCCCCCAACCTGCGCTCTTACATCCCTACCCCCCAACCAGTGCTCTTACATCCCTACCCCCCCAACCTGTGCGCTTACATCCCTACCCCCCAACCAGCGCTCTTACATCCCTACCCCCCCCAACCTGCGCTCTTACATCCCTACCCCCCAACCAATGCTCTTACATCCCTACCCCCCCCAACCTGCGCTCTTACATCCCTACCCCCCAACCAATGCTCTTACATCCCTACCCCCCCAACCTGTGCGCTTACATCCCTACCCCCCAACCAGCGCTCTTACATCCCTACCCCCCCCAACCTGCGCTCTTACATCCCTACCCCCCAACCAATGCTCTTACATCCCTACCCCCCCCAACCTGCGCACTTACATCCCTACCCCCCAACCAGTGCTCTTACATCCCTACCCCCCCAACCTGTGCGCTTACATCCCTACCCCCCAACCTGCGCTCTTACATCCCTACCCCCCAACCAGTGCTCTTACATCCCTACCCCCCCCAACCTGCGCTCTTACATCCCTACCCCCCCAACCTACGCTCTTACATCCCTACCCCCCCCAACCTGCGCTCTTACATCACTACCCCCAACCAGCGCTCTTACATCCCTACCCCCCCAACCTGCGCACTTACATCCCTACCCCCCAACCAGTGCTCTTACATCCCTACCCCCCCAACCTGTGCGCTTACATCCCTACCCCCCAACCTGCGCTCTTACATCCCTACCCCCCAACCAGTGCTCTTACATCCCTACCCCCCCCAACCTGCGCTCTTACATCACTACCCCCAACCAGCGCTCTTACATCCCTACCCCCCCAACCTGCGCTCTTACATCCCTACCCCCCCCAACCTGCGCTCTTACATCCCTACCCCCCAACCTGCGCTCTTACATCCCTACCCCCCAACCAGTGCTCTTACATCCCTACCCCCCCAACCTGTGCGCTTACATCCCTACCCCCCAACCAGCGCTCTTACATCCCTACCCCCCCCAACCTGCGCTCTTACATCCCTACCCCCCAACCAATGCTCTTACATCCCTACCCCCCCCAACCTGCGCTCTTACATCCCTACCCCCCAACCAATGCTCTTACATCCCTACCCCCCAACCAGCGCTCTTACATCCCTACCCCCCCCAACCTGCGCTCTTACATCCCTACCCCCCAACCAATGCTCTTACATCCCTACCCCCCCCAACCTGCGCACTTACATCCCTACCCCCCAACCAGTGCTCTTACATCCCTACCCCCCCAACCTGTGCGCTTACATCCCTACCCCCCAACCTGCGCTCTTACATCCCTACCCCCCAACCAGTGCTCTTACATCCCTACCCCCCCCAACCTGCGCTCTTACATCACTACCCCCAACCAGCGCTCTTACATCCCTACCCCCCCAACCTGCGCACTTACATCCCTACCCCACCCAACCTGCGCTCTTACATCCCTACCCCCCAACCTGCGCTCTTACATCCCTACCCCCCAACCAGTGCTCTTACATCCCTACCCCCCCAACCTGTGCGCTTACATCCCTACCCCCCAACCAGCGCTCTTACATCCCTACCCCCCCCAACCTGCGCTCTTACATCCCTACCCCCCAACCAATGCTCTTACATCCCTACCCCCCCCAACCTGCGCTCTTACATCCCTACCCCCCAACCAATGCTCTTACATCCCTACCCCCCCAACCTGTGCGCTTACATCCCTACCCCCCAACCAGCGCTCTTACATCCCTACCCCCCCCAACCTGCGCTCTTACATCCCTACCCCCCAACCAATGCTCTTACATCCCTACCCCCCCCAACCTGCGCTCTTACATCCCTACCCCCCCAACCTACGCTCTTACATCCCTACCCCCCTAACCTACGCTCTTACATCCCTACCCCCCCAACCTACGCTCTTACATCCCTACCCCCCCCAACCTGCGCTCTTACATCACTACCCCCAACCAGCGCTCTTACATCCCTACCCCCCCAACCTGCGCTCTTACATCCCTACCCCCCCAACCTACGCTCTTACATCCCTACCCCCCTAACCTACGCACTTACATCCCTACCCCCCAACCAGTGCTCTTACATCCCTACCCCCCCAACCTGTGCGCTTACATCCCTACCCCCCAACCTGCGCTCTTACATCCCTACCCCCCAACCAGTGCTCTTACATCCCTACCCCCCCCAACCTGCGCTCTTACATCACTACCCCCAACCAGCGCTCTTACATCCCTACCCCCCCAACCTGCGCACTTACATCCCTACCCCCCAACCAGCGCTCTTACATCCCTACCCCCCCCAACCTGCGCTCTTACATCCCTACCCCCCAACCTGCGCTCTTACATCCCTACCCCCCAACCAGTGCTCTTACATCCCTACCCCCCCAACCTGTGCGCTTACATCCCTACCCCCCAACCAGCGCTCTTACATCCCTACCCCCCCCAACCTGCGCTCTTACATCCCTACCCCCCAACCAATGCTCTTACATCCCTACCCCCCCCAACCTGCGCTCTTACATCCCTACCCCCCAACCAATGCTCTTACATCCCTACCCCCCCCAACCTGTGCGCTTACATCCCTACCCCCCAACCAGCGCTCTTACATCCCTACCCCCCCCCAACCTGCGCTCTTACATCCCTACCCCCCAACCAATGCTCTTACATCCCTACCCCCCCCAACCTGCGCACTTACATCCCTACCCCCCAACCAGTGCTCTTACATCCCTACCCCCCCAACCTGTGCGCTTACATCCCTACCCCCCAACCTGCGCTCTTACATCCCTACCCCCCAACCAGTGCTCTTACATCCCTACCCCCCCCAACCTGCGCTCTTACATCCCTACCCCCCCAACCTACGCTCTTACATCCCTACCCCCCCCAACCTGCGCTCTTACATCACTACCCCCAACCAGCGCTCTTACATCCCTACCCCCCCAACCTGCGCACTTACATCCCTACCCCCCACCAGTGCTCTTACATCCCTACCCCCCCAACCTGTGCGCTTACATCCCTACCCCCCAACCTGCGCTCTTACATCCCTACCCCCCAACCAGTGCTCTTACATCCCTACCCCCCCCAACCTGCGCTCTTACATCACTACCCCCAACCAGCGCTCTTACATCCCTACCCCCCCCAACCTGCGCTCTTACATCCCTACCCCCCAACCTGCGCTCTTACATCACTACCCCCAACCAGCGCTCTTACATCCCTACCCCCCCAACCTGCGCACTTACATCCCTACCCCCCAACCAGCGCTCTTACATCCCTACCCCCCCCAACCTGCGCTCTTACATCCCTACCCCCCCAACCTGCGCTCTTACATCCCTACCCCCCCAACCTACGCTCTTACATCCCTACCCCCCCCAACCTGCGCTCTTACATCCCTACCCCCCCAACCTACGCTCTTACATCCCTACCCCCCCCAACCTGCGCTCTTACATCCCTACCCCCCCAACCTGCGCTCTTACATCCCTACCCCCCCAACCTACGCTCTTACATCCCTACCCCCCCCAACCAGTGCTCTTACATCCCTACCCCCCCCAACCTGCGCTCTTACATCCCTACCCCCCCAACCTACGCTCTTACATCCCTACCCCCCCCAACCTGCGCTCTTACATCACTACCCCCAACCAGCGCTCTTACATCCCTACCCCCCCAACCTGCGCACTTACATCCCTACCCCCCAACCAGCGCTCTTACATCCCTACCCCCCCCAACCTGCGCTCTTACATCCCTACCCCCCAACCTGCGCTCTTACATCCCTACCCCCCAACCAGTGCTCTTACATCCCTACCCCCCCAACCTGTGCGCTTACATCCCTACCCCCCAACCAGCGCTCTTACATCCCTACCCCCCCCAACCTGCGCTCTTACATCCCTACCCCCCAACCAATGCTCTTACATCCCTACCCCCCCCAACCTGCGCTCTTACATCCCTACCCCCCAACCAATGCTCTTACATCCCTACCCCCCCAACCTGTGCGCTTACATCCCTACCCCCCAACCAGCGCTCTTACATCCCTACCCCCCCCAACCTGCGCTCTTACATCCCTACCCCCCAACCAATGCTCTTACATCCCTACCCCCCCCAACCTGCGCTCTTACATCCCTACCCCCCCAACCTACGCTCTTACATCCCTACCCCCCTAACCTACGCGCTTACATCCCTACCCCCCCAACCTACGCTCTTACATCCCTACCCCCCCCAACCTGCGCTCTTACATCACTACCCCCAACCAGCGCTCTTACATCCCTACCCCCCCAACCTGCGCTCTTACATCACTACCCCCCCAACCTACGCTCTTACATCCCTACCCCCCCAACCTGTGCGCTTACATCCCTACCCCCCCAACCTACGCTCTTACATCCCTACCCCCCCCAACCTGCGCTCTTACATCCCTACCCCCCCAACCTACGCTCTTACATCCCTACCCCCCCCAACCAGCGCTCTTACATCCCTACCCCCCCAACCTGCGCTCTTACATCACTACCCCCCCAACCTGCGCTCTTACATCCCTACCCCCCCAACCTGCGCTCTTACATCACTACCCCCCCAACCTACGCTCTTACATCCCTACCCCACCCAACCAGTGCTCCTACACCTGTCCTCCACAACCAGCGCTCTTACATCCCTACCCCCGAACCTGCGCGCTTACATCCCTACCCCCCCAATCAGCGCTCTTACATCCGTACCCCCCAACCAGTGCTCTTACATCCCTACCCCTCAACATGCGCACTTACATCCCTACCCCCCAACCAGCGCTCTTACATCCCTACCCCACCCAACCAGCGCACTTACATCCCTACCCCCCAACCAGCGCTCTTACATCCCTACCCCCCTAACCTACGCTCTTACATCCCTACCCCCAACCAGCGCTCTTACATCCCTACCCCACCCAACCAATGCTCTTACATCCCTACCCCCCAACCAGCGCTCTTACATCCCTACCCCCCAACCAGTGCGCTTACATCCCTACCCCCCCAACCTGTGCGCTTACATCCCTACCCCCCCCAACCAGCGCTCTTACATCCCTACCCCCCTAACCTACGCTCTTACATCCCTACCCCCACAACCTGCGCTCTTACATCCCTACCCCCCAACCTACGCTCTTACATCCCTACCCCCCAACCAGCGCTCTTACATCACTACCCCCCCAACCTACGCTCTTACATCCCTACCCCCACAATCAGCGTTCTTACATCCCTACCCCCAAGCCAGTGCTTCTTGCTCATTCTACCCACCCTCCCCTCCTCCCCCACCTATTCCCCCACCCTGCTCCTTACATCGAAGATCTCGAAGCCTGCGATGTCCAGCACTCCTATGAAGTACTGTCTGGGCTGCTTGGTCTCCAGTGTGGTGTTGATTCTCACCACCATCCACATGAACATCTTCTCGTACACTGACTTTGCCAGGGCACCGGTGGAGTAATTCACCTGGAGTTAGAGAGGACACATGCATGGGTGAGTGTGAGTGCAGGGATGCGATGTGTTTCAGTACTGTATTGTGTTGCATTGTTGTGCCACGTTGCGTTGTTGGGCTGCGTTGTGTTGCAAGGCTGCATTGCAGTGTGTAGAAGTGGGAGGTAACACTGACCTGCTGGACATTCTGTCCCTTGGTGACATACTCATTCCCCACCTTGACACGGGGGTGACACAGACCCTTCAGCAGGTCTGCGGAGTTCATGCCCATGAGATAGGCAGCTTTATCAGCCTCTGTAACACAGAACAGTTTATATAAAACATAATATATTCAAAAACTGTGTATGTAACGTGCGTTTTATACCCGCGCACACACAGGGTATCATCATCATCCCCATCCCTGGTCTCCCCACTGCTGGATGAAGACCCTCCAATGATCCCCCAGGTCCTGCAGTTACAGGCTCTCTTTCCAACGTCGCTCCATCACATGTTCTCATCTCCTCCTCCCATCTTACTTTGGGGCATCGTCGTGGTCTTTTAATCTCTCTTAGAATTCAGTCGAGTTCCATCTTTGTCCAACGATGGTCATTTCTTCTTGCGATGTGTCCGGCCCACCGCCATTTTAATTTCTTCCCCCGTGTGATGGTGTCACAGACTTTTGTTTGGTTTCGAACCCATTCATTCTGTTTCCTGTCTCTTCGGGTAATACCCAGCATGCATCTTTCCATACTTCTTTGCATTGTTTGAAGCATCTGAATTATCTTCGCATTTAGGGTTCAAGTTTCACATCCATACGTGAGCAGGGGCTGGATACACTGGTCACATCCATACATGAGCGCGGACAGGATACACTGGTCACATCCATACATGAGCGCGGGCAGGATACACTGGTCACATCCATACGTGAGCGCGGACAGGATACACTTGTCACATCTATACGTGAGCACGGGCAGGATACACTGGTCACATCCATACATGAGCGCGGGCAGGATACACTTGTCACATCCATACATGAGCGCGGGCAGGATACACTTGTCACATCCATACATGAGCGCGGGCAGGATACACTGGTCACATCCATTCATGAGCGCGGGCAGGATACACTGGTCACATCCATTCATGAGCGCGGGCAGGATACACTGGTCACATCCATTCATGAGCGCGGGCAGGATACACTGGTCACATCCATTCATGAGCGCGGGCAGGATACACTGGTCACATCCATGCATGAGCGCGGGCAGGATACACTGGTCACATCCATTCATGAGCGCGGGCAGGATACACTGGTCACATCCATACGTGAGCGTGGGCAGGATACACTGGTCACATCCATTCATGAGCGCGGGCAGGATACACTGGTCACATCCATACATGAGCGCGGGCAGGATACACAGGTCACATCCATACATGAGCGCGGGCAGGATACACTGGTCACATCCATACATGAGCGCGGGCAGGATACACTGGTCACATCCATACATGAGCGCGGGCAGGATACACTGGTCACATCCATACATGAGCGCGGGCAGGATACACTGGTCACATCCATACATGAGTGCGGGCAGGATACACTGGTCACATCCATACATGAGCGCGGGCAGGATACACTGGTCACATCCCTACATGAGCGCGGGCAGGATACACTTGTCACATCCATACATGAGCGCGGGCAGGATACACTTGTCACATCCATACATGAGCGCGGGCAGGATACACTGGTCACATCCATTCATGAGCGCGGGCAGGATACACTGGTCACATCCATTCATGAGCGCGGGCAGGATACACTGGTCACATCCATTCATGAGCGCGGGCAGGATACACTGGTCACATCCATGCATGAGCGCGGGCAGGATACACTGGTCACATCCATTCATGAGCGTGGGCAGGATACACTGGTGACATCCATACATGAGCGCGGGCAGGATACACTGGTCACATCCATACGTGAGCGCGGGCAGGATACACTGGTCACATCCATACATGAGCGCGGGCAGGATACACTGGTCACATCCATACATGAGCGCGGGCAGGATACACTGGTCACATCCATACATGAGCGCGGGCAGGATACACTGGTCACATCCATACATGAGCGCGGGCAGGATACACTGGTCACATCCATACATGAGCGCGGGCAGGATACACTGGTCACATCCATACATGAGTGCGGGCAGGATACACTGGTCACATCCATACATGAGCGCGGGCAGGATACACTGGTCACATCCATACATGAGCGCGGGCAGGATACACTGGTCACATCCATACATGAGCGCGGGCAGGATACACGGGTCACATCCATACATGAGCGCGGGCAGGATACACTGGTCACATCCATACATGAGCGCGGGCAGGATACACTGGTCACATCCATACGTGAGCGCGGACAGGATACACTTGTCACATCTATACGTGAGCACGGGCAGGATACACTTGTCACATCTATACGTGAGCACGGGCAGGATACACTGGTCACATCCATACATGAGCGCGGGCAGGATACACTGGTCACATCCATTCATGAGCGCGGGCAGGATACACTGGTGACATCCATACATGAGCGCGGGCAGGATACACTGCTCATATCCATACATGAGCGCGGGCAGGATACACTGGTCACATCCATACATGAGCGCGGGCAGGATACACTGGTCACATCCATACGTGAGCGCGGGCAGGATACACTGGTCACATCCATTCATGAGCGCGGGCAGGATACACTGGTGACATCCATACATGAGCGCGGGCAGGATACACTGGTCACATCCATACGTGAGCGCGGGCAGGATACACTGGTCACATCCATTCATGAGCGCGGGCAGGATACACTGGTCACATCCATACATGAGCGCGGGCAGGATACACTGGTCACATCCATACATGAGCGCGGGCAGGATACACTGGTCACATCCATACATGAGCGCGGGCAGGATACACTGGTCACATCCATACATGAGCGCGGGCAGGATACACTGGTCACATCCATACATGAGCGCGGGCAGGATACACTGGTCACATCCATACATGAGCGCGGGCAGGATACACTGGTCACATCCATACATGAGCGCGGGCAGGATACACTGGTCACATCCATACATGAGCGCGGGCAGGATACACTGGTCACATCCATACATGAGCGCGGGCAGGATACACTTGTCACATCCATACATGAGCGCGGGCAGGATACACTTGTCACATCCATACATGAGCGCGGGCAGGATACACTGGTCACATCTATTCATGAGCGCGGGCAGGATACACTGGTCACATCCATTCATGAGCGCGGGCAGGATACACTGGTCACATCCATTCATGAGCGCGGGCAGGATACACTGGTCACATCCATGCATGAGCGCGGGCAGGATACACTGGTCACATCCATTCATGAGCGCGGGCAGGATACACTGGTGACATCCATACATGAGCGCGGGCAGGATACACTGGTCACATCCATACGTGAGCGCGGGCAGGATACACTGGTCACATCCATTCATGAGCGCGGGCAGGATACACTGGTCACATCCATACATGAGCGCGGGCAGGATACACTGGTCACATCCATACATGAGCGCGGGCAGGATACACTGGTCACATCCATACATGAGCGCGGGCAGGATACACTGGTCACATCCATACATGAGCGCGGGCAAGATACACTTGTCACATCCATACATGAGCGCGGGCAGGATACACTGGTCACATCCATACATGAGCGCGGGCAGGATACACTGGTCACATCCATACATGAGCGCGGGCAGGATACACTGGTCACATCCATACATGAGCGCGGGCAGGATACACTGGTCACATCCATACATGAGCGCGGGCAGGATACACTGGTCACATCCATACATGAGCGCGGGCAGGATACACTGGTCACATCCATACATGAGCGCGGGCAGGATACACTTGTCACATCCATACATGAGCGCGGGCAGGATACACTTGTCACATCCATACATGAGCGCGGGCAGGATACACTGGTCACATCCATTCATGAGCGCGGGCAGGATACACTGGTCACATCCATTCATGAGCGCGGGCAGGATACACTGGTCACATCCATTCATGAGCGCGGGCAGGATACACTGGTCACATCCATGCATGAGCGCGGGCAGGATACACTGGTCACATCCATTCATGAGCGCGGGCAGGATACACTGGTGACATCCATACATGAGCGCGGGCAGGATACACTGGTCACATCCATACGTGAGCGCGGGCAGGATACACTGGTCACATCCATTCATGAGCGCGGGCAGGATACACTGGTCACATCCATACATGAGCGCGGGCAGGATACACTGGTCACATCCATACATGAGCGCGGGCAGGATACACTGGTCACATCCATACATGAGCGCGGGCAGGATACACTGGTCACATCCATACATGAGCGCGGGCAGGATACACTTGTCACATCCATACATGAGCGCGGGCAGGATACACTGGTCACATCCATACATGAGCGCGGGCAGGATACACTGGTCACATCCATACATGAGCGCGGGCAGGATACACTGGTCACATCCATACATGAGCGCGGGCAGGATACACTGGTCACATCCATACATGAGCGCGGGCAGGATACACGGGTCACATCCATACATGAGCGCGGGCAGGATACACTGTTCACATCCATACATGAGCGCGGGCAGGATACACTGGTCACATCCATACGTGAGCGCGGACAGGATACACTTGTCACATCTATACGTGAGCACGGGCAGGATACACTGGTCACATCCATACATGAGCGCGGGCAGGATACACTGGTCACATCCATTCATGAGCGCGGGCAGGATACACTGGTGACATCCATACATGAGCGCGGGCAGGATACACTGGTCACATCCATACATGAGCGCGGGCAGGATACACTGGTCACATCCATACATGAGCGCGGGCAGGATACACTGGTCACATCCATACATGAGCGCGGGCAGGATACACTGTTCACATCCATACATGAGCGCGGGCAGGATACACTGGTCACGTCCATACGTGAGCGCAGACAGGATACACTTGTCACATCTATACGTGAGCACGGGCAGGATACACTGGTCACATCCATACATGAGCGCGGGCAGGATACACTGGTCACATCCATTCATGAGCGCGGGCAGGATACACTGGTGACATCCATACATGAGCGCGGGCAGGATACACTGGTCACATCCATACATGAGTGCGGGCAGGATACACTGGTCACATCCATACATGAGCGCGGGCAGGATACACTGGTCACATCCATTCATGAGCGCGGGCAGGATACACTGGTCACATCCATACATGAGCGCGGGCAGGATACACTGGTCACATCCATACATGAGCGTGGGCAGGATACACTGGTCACATCCATACATGAGCGCGGGCAGGATACACTGGTCACATCCATACATGAGCGCGGGCAGGATACACTGGTCACATCCATACATGAGCGCGGGCAGGATACACTGGTCACATCCATACATGAGCGTGGGCAGGATACACTGGTCACATCCATACATGAGCGCGGGCAGGATACACTGGTCACATCCATACATGAGCGCGGGCAGGATACACTGGTCGAAAACTTTTTTCTTGAGACTCAGTGGAAAGTTTGCTTGAAAGATTGTCTTGTTTCTCCCAAATACGCTCTATCCTATCTTAATTCTCCTATAAATTTCATTCTAAAGGTTCCCACCCATTGTTACTTTGTTACTTGCCGACCGAGGTAGACATTGTCTTCCACTTCTTCTAGTTCTATTCCATTTATTTCCATCTTCGCAGAGCTGACACATTTGTAGAACATCACTTTATCTCGCTGAGAGTCACACGGAGGCCACTTTCTTACTCGCTCCGGCGCCTTCTCAGATCTGTTGCTGGAGGTCTTCTGGCTTGTGCCAAAAATAACAATGTCATCTGCAGATCGGAGGTGACACAAATAGTCACCGATGATTTTGATTTCTTTTTCTTCCCAATCCAATGTCTTGAACAATTCTTCGTGTTGCAGTGATACGGTGTCTCCCTGCCGCACTCCCTTACTGATCTTGGTTACACGGTGTCTCCCTGCCGCACTCCATTACTGATCTTGGTTACACGGTGTCTCCCTGCCGCACTCCCTTACTGATCCTGGTGACACGGTGTCTCCCTGCCACACTCCCTTACTGATCCTGGTGACACAGTGTCTCACTGCCGCACGCCCTTACTGATCCTGGTGACATGGTGTCTCCCTGCCGCACTCCCTTACTGATCCTGGTTACACGGTGTCTCCCTGCCGCACTCCCTTACTGATCCTTCCAGGTTTTTCTGCATTTTCAACTACAATTTTCATTTGTTAAAGTGTCCATAGGGTATATATCTATATGTCTCCTCACCCTCGGTGCCGTCAGGCTCAGCCTGCTCCTCCCGTTGCTTCAGCTTAAACTTCATGTTCCCAAAGTGCATGATGGCGCCCGTCAGCTTGTAGATGGAATTCTTCTCATCCTGAGTGAAGCCCAGCACGTCGAAAGCGCTCTGCGGAGAGGGAGGAGAGAGGGAGAGGTGGGGGGAAAGGAGGAGTAAATACGGAGGGAGAAAAAGTGGGAGAAGACAGGAACAGGAAGTGTAGAGAGAGGACAATAGTGAGATTGGGAATGAGAGGGGAGGAGAAGATCCCCAGGATTCCTGTGACATTAACTTCCCCCATTGCTTCGCTCGTCGTGTGGCCCACTCATGGTACTCACATCCGTGGCCAGCAGCTCCTCTCCATCATCGATTGAGGGCACAGTTGTTTCCCCCTGGGAGATGTACGCGTAATCGTAAGGGTTATTGGTGACCAGCATCATATCTGTAAAGGGGAAATGGAAAGTCAGATGGGTCAACGACAGTCTGTGCCAAAAAGCCACGGGAGAGAACAGACACAGCTCAGTGCCAAGGGAGAGAATGGACACAGCTCAGTGCCACAGAAGAGGTGGGAACATGCTCAGTGCCATGGGAGAGGAGCTCTTAGGAGGGTGAGATGTTGGTGTCACTGACTAACCCAGAAGTTCCGGCTTCTTATTGGACAGGATCTGGTAGAAGATGTGATAATCCCTCTCAGACTTCAGCTGGAATATGCAGCGAGATTTCTCCAGGAGATCTGAGAAGAAGAGAGACACACGGTGCTGAGTGATGGGAGAGGAGAGTCGGGGGCAGGAGGTGGGAAGATGGAGAGATGACAGTAGAGAAGGAAATTGACTCACACGTCTCGATATCGGCAGACGCAAGTTTCCCAGACGCACCAAAGTGAATTCTAATGAATTTACCCTGAGGAGGGGATGGAGAGATAAGGAAGGAAAAGTACAGGGTGATGAAGATCAGGTGTGTGTGATACAACACGGACATTGAAGAAGAGAGAGGGGAGATTTTTGGATATAGCTGGGGGAGGTCCAGTACTCACAAATCGGGATGAGTTGTCGTTTCGGACGGTTTTGGCGTTACCGAAAGCCTCCAGGGCAGGGTTGGCCTGGATGATTTGATCTTCCAGACTTCCCTGGGATGAAGCACAAAGATGTCAGTCAGACGCAGAATCCCAAGCATGGAGCTTCTCTCAATCCACCTGGGCCATCTTCTGTCTCTGTAATCTCCCTTTCCTCTACTCCCGCTCCCTTGCCTTTTACACCCCTCATTAAATTCTACCACGATCCCATCCATCCCTTCTCTGCCCTATTGCCTTCCCTCTCTCTCTCTCACCCCCTTTCAGTCTCCTCTCCTCGTCATCTCTCACCTTGTTGGCGCTGGCTGCGTCCTTCTTCCCTCCGATGGCTGCGATACTGGCAAAGTACTGGATGACGCGTTTGGTGTTCACCGTCTTTCCTGCACCGGATTCTCCACTGGGGGCAGGAAGAGAGAGGCAGAGAGAGGGGCAGGAAGAGAGAGGCAGAGAGAGGGGGAGGCAGTGAGAAAGACTGAATGAGAGAGAGAGAGGAGGAAGAAACCATGAATATGAAGGAGAGAGAGATGAGATGAACTCACGTGATCAGGATAGACTGGTTCTCACGATCTGTAAGAACAAGATGGAGGATTAATTCCTGAGAGAGTGTGATGGAGAAGACACAGAGAGAAACGGTCAGACAGAAAGTCATTGGAAGGCACTCTGCCCTTCATATGCAGTGAGTGTCACTCAGTCCTTGGACTCACAAACTGAGAAGAAGTCTCACTCACAGGTGGACTGTACATGTGGGACAGACAGACATACGCAGCCCCTGACCTGTCAGCATGTATTGATACGCGTTGTCAGAGATGGAGAAGATATGGGGGGGAGCTTCACTCCTCTTCTTCCCACGATAAGCAGAAACCACCGATGCGCTATACACAGGGAGCGCCTTGTAGGGATTCACGGTCACACAGAACAGACCGGAGTACGTCTGGGAGGGGAGAAGTGTAGAATCAGAGAGAGAGAGAGAGGCAGAGAGATGAGAACATATACATGTGACATACGTCTTGGAGGGGAGAAGGGGAGAATCACAGAGAGAGGCAGAGAGATGAGAACATACATGTGACATACAGTGACATCTAGGAGGAGAGAGGCAGAGAGATGAGAACATACATGTGACATACGTCTCGGAGGAGAGAGTTAGAGATGAGAACATACATGTGACATACAGTGACGTCTGGGAGAGAGGCGGAGAGATGAGAACATACATGTGACATACAGTGACACGTCTGGGAGGAGAGAGGCGGAGAGATGAGAACATACATGTGACATACAGTGATGCACATCTGGGAGGAGAGAACGGGAGAATCACAGAGAGAGAGATGAGAATATACACATGATAGACATCTGGTAAAGAAAAAGTGATGAGTCAGAGACAGAGGGATAACATATGTGCGCTAAATGGAAGCGCAGTGAGTGTAACCCTCATTTCCCGGGTCTGAAGGAGTTTACATCGAGTGTCTATTTACATGGTAGCACTCAGATTGTGTTACTGTGAGAGAGTGAAGAGTTAAACTCTCTCTGTTCTCTCATGAAACCCCACCCTAGTCTCAGGTATCCTGAGCTGTTTCAAGTGAACTCCTGATTCCTGATTCCAGCTTCCTGAGAGAACAGAGAGTTTAACTCTTCACTCTCTCACAATGACCTTCTCAGGGTGCTGGATTCGTGCAGGTCGGGGGTTGTAAATGAAATGATGGGAGCCAGGAACTTTATTCCTAAGACCTTACGATTGTCTTTGTTCTCTCCACTGTTTATACCATTTATTTTCTCTTCCCTGGCTACCCTACTCATCCTGGGTTACCTAACTGATCCATTTCCTTTATACTGTCTATGGCACTCTGTCCCTTGGGGGCCCCATCTGGGTGCGATGCTATCTCCTCTCGAGCTGTCCTTGGTATCCCCACCTCGTGGCCGTCTGTGTTAGAGTCAGCTAAGGATCCTCAGTTGGGCTGATCCTGCTCTGCCTTGAGTCCTCGGCGGGGGGAACCCTGTCTAGGTATAGGCTTGTACAATGGGGGAGCAGGGACGAGCCATTCCTATCGACACTAACTAGGAAGGGCAGTGTCCCCAACCCCAAAACAAGAAAGGGGATCCCTGCCCTACTATAGGATCATCTATACACTAACCTATATACACTATGCACAGTGAGGTCCCTCCACAGTGACTCCTCCAGGGACCTAAGTTCCAGACCATTCTCTCACACTATATATATATTTTACGGTAATGTCACTGTTACCAGGCAGAACTGGGCGGGGTTTACCCTCTAAGGCCATAGTAGACTCAAGGGGGTGGGGGAGGGTTACATGATGTGTTATTTACTAATATCTCATCCCACCAATTAGTCCAAATATTTTGGCTCATGTGAGAGGTCATCAGGTGCAGTGAGAGGTAAGTTACCTAGACATTACAACGAGATGAGGAAAAGTCCCCACTCTCCCTGTTATATCGAGGTGAAGAAACTTGAAGAAGTTTGTTTACTAGGACACAAGTCCTAACCGATGACGAAGAGCACGTGTGATAAGGTTCCTTGTTTTTTTGTGGGGTTACAGCATAGGGAAAGAGTAGGGTTATAGCTAGAATATGGGGGAAACAGAAGGATTCGTTTTAGGGGATTTGGGAGTGTTAGGTGAAGGGTATGATGTGGGTTACATGTGAGAGCACCAGTACTAGGGTTAGATTGTAGTGTTGGAGTCAGCTATGAGGTTTGCAGTATTAATAGGATCAGGGTTATATGGACGCTGGGTGTGACTCACATATATCATCCAGGAGGCGTAACGCTCCTTGAGGTTATACAGGACGGCCGGCTCGTTCAGGAAGGTCAGCATCGCCATGTCCTCGATCTTATCAAACTTGGGCGGGTTCTGCTGCATCAACAGGCTGGCCTTCACGGTCACCGTCTGGAGTACGTACACAGGGCATCATGAAGCAGACACAAGCCATATTACATGCACACGGAAATCACGCACACAAACACATAGACACAGGGTCATCACACATATATCCGGTGGTAGATACACAGAGAGGTCAACATGGAGATGCAGAAGAAGTCCTGTAAGAAGAGTGGGGACATAGGAAGGGGGCAGAAGAAGTCCTGTAAGAAGAGCACGGGACATAGGAAGGGGACAGAAGAAGTCCTGTAAGAAGAGCGGGGCAGAAGAAGTCCTGTAAGAAGAGTGGGACATCGGAAGGGGGTAGAAGAAGTCCTGTAAGAAGAGCAGGGACATAGAATGGGTCGGACAGACAGACGTCACCTTGCCGTGTTCGGTATCGGCAGTAACATTTTCCCCTTCACGGCTGGTCACTTTGGCCTTCACATACTCCTCCTTATCATCTGGGACAAAGATGTCCTTCTTCAAGTCGAAGGTCCTGGTTTGAGACTCCAGACGCTCCTTGTCCGACTTCCGCAGGAACGGCGCGGCTGGCCCAAACTCTGCCATGTGAGCATCACCCATCTCTGCACCTGCGGGGGGGGGGGGGAGGGGAGAGAGTGTTACTGTAGCTCCTAGGACAAGCACATAAGAAAGCACATAGGATCCCTGTGGGTATGAATGGTTTATGAGGGGTCAGTGCCTTGGAACCCCCACCGGAATGAGCGGTCAGTGCCATGGGACCCCCGTGGGTATAAAGGGGTCAGTGTCCTGGTACCCACATGGGTATGAGGGGTCAGTGCCGTGGGACCCCTGTGTGTATGAGGGGTCAGTGCCCTGGGACCCCTGTGAGTATGAGGGGTCAGTGCCCTGGGACTCCTGTGGGTATGAGGGGGCAGTACCCTGGGACCCCTGTGGGTATGAGGGGTCAGTGCCCTGGGACCCCTATGGGTATGAGGGGTCAGTGTCCTGGGACCCCGTGGGTATGAGGGGTTATTGCCCTGGTACCCCCATGGGTATGAGGGGTCAGTGCCCTGGGACCCCTGTGGGTATGAGGGGTCAGTGCCCTGGGACCCCTGTGGCTATGAGGGGTCAGTGCCCTGGGACCCCTGTGGGTATGAGGGGGTCAGTGTCCTAGGACCCCATGGGTATGAGGAGTCAGTGCCCTGGTACCCCCGTGGGAATGAGGGGTCAGTGCCCTGGTATCCCCGTGGGAATGAGGGGTCAGTGCCCTGGGACCCCTGTGGGTATGAGGGTCAGTGCCCTGGGACCCCCATGGGTATGAGGGTCAGTGCCCTGGGACCCCTGTGGGTAAGGGGGTCAGTGTCCTAGGACCCCATGGGTATGAGGTGTCAGTGTCCTGGTACCCACATGGGTATGAGGGGTCAGTACCCTGGGACCCCCATGTGTATGAGGGTCAGTGCCCTGGGACCCCTGTGGGTATGAGGGTCAGTGCCCTGTACTCCCGTGGGTATGAGGGGTCAGTGCCCTGGTAACTCCGTGGGTGAGGGGTCAGTGTCCTGAGACTCCCGTGGGTATGAGCAGTCAGTGTCCTGGGACCCCCTTAGGTATGAGGGATCAGTGACCTAGGACCCCCATGGGTGTGAGGGGTCAGCGACCTGGGACCCCTGTGGGTATGAGGGGTCAGTGCCCCGGGACACCTGCGGGTATGGCGGGTCAGTGACCCCTAAATCTGACCCAGACAATTAAATAAAGTGTGTAAATGTCATGCACACCGACATATTCAACAAACGCATACACAGTGTGATAAAATTAACACATATTACACACACAGTGTGACACATTATTACACACAGAAATACACAAACATTGTGACATCACACGCATCAATACACACACATTGTGACATACATATAAATAACACAAATTGTGACACACATAAATACACACATTGTGACTGACACATACACACATTGGGACATACACACAAATACACACATTGGGACACAAATACACACATATTGTGACATTGACCTAATCACATCTCTTGGGTTTAAATATCACCTCTATGCCGATGACGCACAAATTTACTTTTCTACCCCTGACCTTACACCTGCTGTACAGACCAAAGTTTCTGAATGTCTCTCTGCTATATCATCCTGGATGGCCCTCCGCCGCCTTAAACTCAACATGGCTAAAACAGAGCTCCTCATACTTCCTCCCAAACTTGGCCCTACTACCTCCTTCCACATTACTGTTGGAAGAACGATCATTCACCCAGTAGCCCAAGCACGCTGACTACGGGTCACACTTGACTCCTCTGTCACATTCACAATGTATCTAAAACCTGTCACTTTTTCCTCCGCAATATAACAAAGATACGCCCGTTCCTGTTACTCGACTGCTAAAACTCTGACTCAGGCCCTCATTCTCTCCCGTCTCGATAACTGCAACCTCCAGCTGTCCGGCCTCCCTGCCTCTCACCTGTCTCCCCTACAATCTATCCTAAACGCTGCTGCCAGAATCACGCTACTCTTTCCTAAATCTGTCTCCGCGTCTCTCCTCCTGAAATCTCTCTCCTGGCTTCCTATCAAATCCCGCATCTCGCACTCAATTCTCCTCCTCACTTTTAAAGCTTTACACTCTTCTGCCCCTCCTAAGCCCGGGGCCATGGTAAAAAATACAGCGCTGACGCTCATGCTCTCCTGCTAAAGCAGGAGCTTTTTTGTGTGCTGGCATGGGCGTCAGCGAGCGCGCTTGGGAGGCGGGGCGGGAGATGGGGCTAGCGCGCCACGTCACGGAGTGCCATTGGCTTTTGCCGGTCACGTGACCGGCCCTCCGCTTCCCTCAGCACGAAAAATTAAATGAATCTGTCGGCTGCAATTCCGCACGCCTCCGCACACCTCCGCACGCCAGCGGAAGCGTCTACCAAAGCCCCACACATGCCGGGTGCAGGAGGTAAGTTTCCTGGCTCAGCGCTGTGTTTTTTACCACGGCCCCGTCCTTACAGCTCAGCCCTAATTTCTCGCTATGCACCATCCCGGCTCTTGTGTTCGGCTCAAGGATGTCTTCTTTCTACCCCTTTTGTATCTAAAGCCCTCTCCCGCCTTAAACCTTTCTCACTGACTGCCCCTCACCTCTGGAATGCCCTTCCCCTCAGTACCCAACTAGCACCCTCTCTATCCACCTTTAAGACCCACATTCTAACACACTTGCTTAAAGAAGCATATGAATAGCACCGTGGCTAATACTATACACATGATAGATAAAGCTTGGCCCCCTGCAGACGCACTTACCAGAACTCCCTCCTACTGTCTCTGTACGTTCCCCCTACCTACCAATTAGACTGTAAGCTCCTCGGAGCAGGGACTCCTCTTCCTTAATGTTACGTTTCTCTGAAGCTCTTATTCCCATTATCTGTTATTTATATTATCTGTTATTTATATTATTTGTTTATTTGATTACCACGTGTATTACTGCTGTGAAGCGCTATGTACACTAATGGCGCTATACAAATAAAGACATACAATACAATACAATAGACACAAATACACACTCATTGGGACATACACATAAATACACACACATTGCTCACCTGGAAGTAGTCAGACAGCGTCCTTGTATGCAGCACTGTATCACACACACACACACGTGTATATATATACACACCTGTCCCTCTCACACCTCCTCCCCTGGACACATTTAGGTCCCATTGTCCGGCAGCCTCGCCCCTCACACGCCCCCACACACGCACAGAACAATAGGGGATCTCTCGTCATTGTGCTGGAATCAGGGGGGGACGCGGGGGACATGCGAGAGGCCGAGAACACGGCAACTGTCACATACCACGGAGGCCACGCGTGATCCCCGAGGGGACCCGCAGAGCAATGATTAACCCCTTCCCTGTCAGAGACCCGCAAAGCAATGATTAATTCCTCCCTGCCAGAGACCCACAGAGCAATGATTAACCCCTTCCCTGCCAGAGACCTGCAGAGCAATGATTAACCCCTGCCCTGCCAGAGGCACGAAGAGCAATGATTAACCCCTTCCCTGCCAGAGACCCCCAGAGCCATGATTAACCCCTTCCCTGTCAGAGACCCGCAGAGCAATGATTAACCCCTTCCACGCCATAGAGACAACAAAGCAATGATTAACCCCTTCCCTGCCAAAGACCTCCAGAACAATGATTAACCCCTTATCTGCCAGAGAGACCTGCAGAGCAATAATTAACCCAATCCGTGCTGGAGACCTGCAGAAAAATGATTAACCCCTTCCCTGCCAGAGGAACGCACAGAGAAATTATTAACCCCTTCCCTGTCAGAGACTCGCAGAGCAATGATTAACCCCTTCCCTGCCAGAGAAACGACGCGCAATAATTAACCCCTTCCCTGCCAAAGAGGCTTGCAGAATAATGATTAACCCCATCCCTGCCAGAGACCTGAAGAGCAATAATTAACCCCTTCCCTGCCAAAGAGACCCACAGAACAATGATTAACCTCTTCCTTGCCAAAGAGACCCACAGAGCAATGATTAAACCATTTGCTGCCAGATAGGCACGCTGAGCAATGATTAACCTCTTCCCTGCCAGAGACCTGTAGAGCAAATATTAACCCCCTCCCTACCAGAGAGCTCTAGTGCAATGATTAACCCCTTCCCTGCCACAGAGACCTAAAGAGCAATGATTAACCCCTTCCTGTCAGACCAGCATAGCAATGATTAACCCTTTCCTTGCCAGAGACCCACAGAGCAATGATTGACCCCTTTCCTACCAGAGACCTCCAGAGCAATGATTAACCCATTCCCTGCAGAGCAATGATTAACCTCTTCACTGCCAGAGAGACCTGCAGAGCAATAATTAACCCTATCCGTGCTAGAGACCTGCAGATAAATGATTAACCCCTTCCCTGCCAGAGACAGACACACAGAAATGATTAACCCCTTCCCGGCCAGAGACCCGCAGATCAATGATTAACTCCTTCCCTGCTAGAGAGAGCCACAGAGCAACGATTAAATGATCATCCCCTTCCCTGTCAGAGACACGCAGAGCATTGATTAACCCCTTCCCTGCCAGAGAGACCCAAAGAGCAATGATTAACCCCTTCCCTGCCAGAGAAACTTGAAGAGCAATAATTAACCCCTTCTCTGACAAAGAGCCACAGAGCAATGATTAACACCTTCACTGCAAGAGAGACTTGCAGAATAATGATTAACCCCTTCCCTGCCAGAAACCCTCAGAGCCATGATTAACCCCATCCCTGCCAGAGACCCGAAGAGCAATTATTAACCCCTTCCCTGCCAGAGAGACCCGCACAGCAATTATTAACCCCTTCCCTACCAAAGAGACCCACAGAACAATGATTAACCTCTTCCTTGCCAAAGAGACCCACAGAGCAATGATTAAACCATGTGCTGCCAGATAGGCACGCTGAGCAATGATTAACCTCTTCCCTGCCAGAGATCTGTAGAGCAAATATTAACCCCCTTCCTACCAGAGCTCTAGTGCAATGATTAACCCCTTCCTTGCCACAGAGACCTAAAGAGCAATGATTAACCCTTCCCCTGCCAGAGAGACCCGCCGAACAATGATTAACCCTTCCCTGCCAGACACCCACATAGCAATGATTAACCCCTTGCTGCCAGAGAGATCACCAGATCCACAATTAACCCCTTCCCTGCCACCGAAAGAACTATTTGAGTGCCCCCGCCATCGCTTTCCCTCCCCCCCCCCCGAGCTCTGGGATCCGGATAAGCTGCTGTCATCACGTGTCCCACATCACAGAGCGCGGGTTAGAAGGTGAATAGACACGTCTGAGGTCTCTATAAATACAGAGGTATCGATGTCCGTTATGTGCTTGTCACCTCTTTATAAGGCAGCGCCGGGCGCCAAAGGTCACCCATCCTTTATTATCCTGCAGACAAGTATTGTCAGCTGCCCCCCTCCAGGATTAAAGACTAGAAGGGGGGGGGGGGGGAATCTGGTTACTGTCCCATCTCTCCATTTATCAGGGGACTCAGGCATGCTTGTCCCAGACAATATTCCCCTCCCCTTAATGTATGTATGCATAGCTTCCATTTACCGTACGTAGCGCCTGCGGTGTCCTCAGTGCTCTACACACGAGACAATGCAGGGAAGGATAAAACAATCACCCCACAGGAAGTCCCTGTCCCGAAGAGCTTACAATCTAAGTGGGAGTAAGCGCAGGGCTAACGCGTCACAATGTCAAGGAGGGGCAGAGGGGATATACAGTAAAGAGACCGGGGGGGACACCGTGTATGGGAAACTGGTGGCACGTGTGTACTGGGCGGCAAAACGCTGAGAAAAATGAACCACTGTCCATTTCAGGTCTGTCAAGTCTCATTCATTGGAAGGCAGTCACTCGTTGGAAGGTAGTGTCACACATTAGCAGGTGGTCTCACTTATTGGAAGGTAGTCTTACTCTCCTGAAGGAGGTCTCACTCATTGAAGGCAGTCTCACTCATTGGAAGGCAGTATCACTCATTGGAAAGTAGTTTCAATCATTAGAAAGCAGTCACACTCTTTGGAAGGCAGTCTCACTCATTGGAAGGCAGTCTCACACATTGGAAGGCAGGATAATGCATTGGAAGGCAGTCTCACTCACTGGAAAGCAGTCTCACACATTGGAAGGCCGTCTCACTCATTGGAAGGCAGTATCACTAATTGGAAGGTAGTTTCAATCATTAGAAAGCAGTCACACTCATTGGAAGGCAGTCTCACTCATTGGAAGGCAGTCTCACTCATTGGAAGGCAGTCTCACTCATTGGAAGGCAGTCTCACTCATTGGAAGGCAGTCTCACTCATTGGAAAGCAGTCTCACACATTGGAAGGCAGTCTCACTCCTTGCAAGGAAGCCTTACTCATTAAAAGGCGGCCTCATTCATTGGAATCCATTCACACTCATTGGAGGGCAGGCTCACTCATTGGAAGCCAGTCACTTTTATTGGAAGGCCATCTCACTCAATAGAAGGCAGGGCCACTCATTAGAAGGCCGCCTCACTCATTAGAAGGCTGTCTCACTCATTGGAAGGCAGTCTCACTCATTGGAAGGCAGTCTCACTCATTGGAAAGCAGTCTCACTCATTAGAAGGCAATGTCACTCATTGGAAGCCAGACACACTCATTGCAACTCAGACACACTCATTGGAAGGCTTTCTCATTCATTAGAAGCCATTCGCACACATTGGAAGGCAGGGTAACTCATTGGAAGGCATGATAACTCATTGGAAGGCAGTCTCTCTCATTGGAAGGCAGGGTAACTCATTGGAAGGCAGTCTCACTCATTGGAAGGCAGTGTCACCAATTGGAAGGCATTATCACTCATTGGAAGACATTATCACTCATTGGAAGGCTGTCTCACTCATTGGAATGCAGTCTCACTCATTGGAAGGCAGTATCACTCATTGGAAGGCAGTCTAACTCATTGGAAGGCAGTCTCACTTATTGGAAGGCAGTCTCACTCATTGGAAGGCAGAGCCATTCATTGGACGGCAGTGTCACTTGTTTAAAGGTAATCTCACTCATTAGAAGGCAGGGTCACTCATTGGAAGGCAGAGTCATTCATTGAAAGGCAGGCTCACTCATTGGAAGGCAGTCTCACTCATTGGAAGGCAGTCTCACTCATTGTAAGGCAGTCTCACTCATTGGAAGGCAGTCTCACACATTGGAAGACATTCACACTCAATAGAAGGCAGAGCCACTCATTGGAAGGCTGCCTCACTCATTAGAAGACAGTCTCACTCATTAGAAGGCAGTCTGACTCATTGGAAAGCAGTCTCACTCATTAGAAGGCAGTGTCACTCATTGGAAGCCAGACACACTCATTGCAAGCCAGACACACTCACTGGAAGGCTTTCTCACTCATTAGAAGCCTATCCAACACATTGGAAGGCAGGGTAACTCATTGGAAGGCAGTCTCTCTCATTGGAAGGCAGGGTAACTCATTGGAAGGCAGCCTCTCTCATTGGAAGACAGGGTAACTCATTGGAAGACTGTCTCACTCATTGGAAGGCAGTCTCACTCATTGGAAGGCAGTCTTACTCATTGGAATGCAGTATCACTCATTGGAAGGCAGTCTCACCAATTGGAAGGCAGTATCACTCATTGGAAGGCAGTGTCACACATTGGAAGGCATTATCACTCATTGGAAGGCATTATCACTCATTGGAAGGCTGTCTCACTCATTGGAATGTAGTCTCACTCATTGGAAGGCAGTATCACTTATTGGAAGGCAGTCTCACCCATTGGAAGGCAGTCATTCATTGGAAGGCAGTGTCACTCATTTAAAGATAGTCTCACTCATTAGAAGACAGGGTCACTCATTGGAAGGCAGAGTCATTCATTGAAAGGCAGTCTCACTCATTGGAAGGCTGTCTCACTCATTGGAATGTAGTCTCACTCATTGGAAGGCAGTATCACTCATTGGAAGGCAGCCTCACTCATTGGAAGGCAGTCTCACTTATTGGAATGCAGTCTCACTCATTGGAAGGCAGTCATTCATTGGAAGGCAGTGTCACTCATTTAAAGGTAGTCTCACTCATTAGAAGACAGGGTCACTCATTGGAAGGCAGGGGCACTCATTGGAAGGCAGAGTCATTCATTGAAAGGCAATCTCACTCATTGGAAGGCAGTCTCACTCATTGGAAGACTGTCTCACTCATTGGAAGGCCGTCTCACTCATTGGAAGGCCGTCTCACTCATTGGAAGGTAGTTTCAATCATTAGAAAGCAGTCACACTCTTTGGAAGGCAGTCTCACTCATTGGAAGGCAGTCTCACACATTGGAAGGCAGGATAATGCATTGGAAGGCAGTCTCACTCATTGGAAAGCAGTCTCACTCATTGGAAAGCAGTCTCACACATTGGAAGGCAGTCTCACACATTGGAAGGCAGTCTCACTCCTTGCAAGGAAGCCTCACTCATTAAAAGGCGGCCTCATTCATTGGAATCCATTCACACTCATTGGAGGGCAGGCGCACTCATTGGAAGGCAGGATAATGCATTGGAAGGCAGTCTCACTCATTGGAAAGCAGTCTCACTCATTGGAAAGCAGTCTCACACATTGGAAGGCAGTCTCACACATTGGAAGGCAGTCTCACACATTGGAAGGCAGTCTCACTCCTTGCAAGGAAGCCTCACTCATTAAAAGGCGGCCTCATTCATTGGAATCCATTCACACTCATTGGAGGGCAGGCGCACTCATTGGAAGGCTGTCTCACTCAATAGAAGGCAGGGCCACTCATTAGAAGGCCGCCTCACTCATTAAAAGGCTGTCTCACTCATTGGAAGGCAGTCTCACTCATTGGAAGGCAGTCTCACTCATTGGAAAGCAGTCTCACTCATTAGAAGGCAATGTCACTCATTGGAAGCCAGACACACTCATTGCAACTCAGACACACTCATTGGAAGGCTTTCTCATCCATTAGAAGCCATTCGCACACATTGGAAGGCAGGGTAACTCATTGGAAGGCAGGATAACTCATTGGAAGGCAGTCTCTC
This sequence comes from Ascaphus truei, assembly GCF_040206685.1. Taxonomy (NCBI): domain Eukaryota; kingdom Metazoa; phylum Chordata; class Amphibia; order Anura; family Ascaphidae; genus Ascaphus; species Ascaphus truei. The sequence continues at coordinate 35,225,027 of NC_134495.1, forward strand.
TCATTGGAAGGCAGGGTAACTCATTGGAAGGCAGTCTCACTCATTGGAAGACAGTCTCACGCATTGGAAGGCGGTATCACTCATTGGAAGGCAGTGTCACCAATTGGAAGGCATTATCACTCATTGGAAGACATTATCACTCATTGGAAGGCTGTCTCACTCATTGGAATGCAGTCTCACTCATTGGAAGTCAGTATCACTCATTGGAAGGCAGTCTCACTCATTGGAAGGCAGTCTCACTTATTGGAAGGCAGTCTCACTCATTGGAAGGCAGAGCCATTCATTGGACGGCAGTGTCACTCATTTAAAGGTAATCTCACTCATTAGAAGGCAGGGTCACTCATTGGAAGGCAGAGTCATTCATTGAAAGGCAGGCTCACTCATTGTAAGGCAGTCTCACTCATTGTAAGGCAGTCTCACTCATTGGAAGGCAGTCTCACACATTGGAAGACATTCACGCTCATTGGAGGGCAGGCTCACTCAATAGAAGGCAGGGCCACTCATTGGAAGGCTGCCTCACTCATTAGAAGACAGTCTCACTCATTGGAAGGCAGTCTCACTCATTAGAAGGCAGTCTGACTCATTGGAAAGCAGTCTCACTCAGAAGGCAGTGTCACTCATTGGAAGCCAGACACACTCATTGCAAGCCAGACACACTCACTGGAAGGCTTTCTCACTCATTAGAAGCCTATCCAACACATTGGAAGGCAGGGTAACTCATTGGAAGGCAGTCTCTATCATTGGAAGGCAGGGTAACTCATTGGAAGGCAGTCTCTCTCATTGGAAGACAGGGTAACTCATTGGAAGACTGTCTCACTCATTGGAAGGCAGTCTCACTCATTGGAAGGCAGTCTTACTCATTGGAATGCAGTATCACTCATTGGAAGGCAGTCTCACCCACTGGAAGGCAGTATCACTCATTGGAAGGCAGTGTCACACATTGGAAGGCATTATCACTCATTGGAAGGCATTATCACTCATTGGAAGGCTGTCTCACTCATTGGAATGTAGTCTCACTCATTGGAAGGCAGTATCACTTATTGGAAGGCAGTCTCACTCATTGGAAGGCAGTCATTCATTGGAAGGCAGTGTCACTCATTTAAAGATAGTCTCACTCATTAGAAGACAGGGTCACTCATTGGAAGGCAGGGTCACTCATTGGAAGGCAGAGTCATTCATTGAAAGGCAGTCTCACTCATTGGAAGGCTGTCTCACTCATTGGAATGTAATCTCACTCATTGGAAGGCAGTATCACTCATTGGAAGGCAGCCTCACTCATTGGAAGGCAGTCTCACTTATTGGAATGCAGTCTCACTCATTGGAAGGCAGTCATTCATTGGAAGGCAGTGTCACTCATTTAAAGGTAGTCTCACTCATTAGAAGACAGGGTCACTCATTGGAAGGCAGGGGCACTCATTGGAAGGCAGTCTCACTCATTGGAAGACTGTCTCACTCATTGGAAGGCCGTCTCACTCATTGGAAGGCCGTCTCACTCATTGGAAGGCCGTCTCACTCATTGGAAGGCAGTATCACTCATTGGAAGGTAGTTTCAATCATTAGAAAGCAGTCACACTCTTTGGAAGGCAGTCTCACTCATTGGAAGGCAGTCTCACTCATTGGAAGGCAGTTTCACACATTGGAAGGCAGGATAATGCATTGGAAGGCAGTCTCACTCATTGGAAAGCAGTCTCACACATTGGAAGGCAGTCTCACACATTGGAAGGCAGTCTCACACATTGGAAGGCAGTCTCACACATTGGAAGGCAGTCTCACTCCTTGCAAGGAAGCCTCACTCATTAAAAGGCGGCCTCATTCATTGGAATCCATTCACACTCATTGGAGGGCAGGCGCACTCATTGGAAGGCAGGATAATGCATTGGAAGGCAGTCTCACTCATTGGAAAGCAGTCTCACTCATTGGAAAGCAGTCTCACACATTGGAAGGCAGTCTCACACATTGGAAGGCAGTCTCACACATTGGAAGGCAGTCTCACTCCTTGCAAGGAAGCCTCACTCATTAAAAGGCGGCCTCATTCATTGGAATCCATTCACACTCATTGGAGGGCAGGCGCACTCATTGGAAGGCTGTCTCACTCAATAGAAGGCAGGGCCACTCATTAGAAGGCCGCCTCACTCATTAAAAGGCTGTCTCACTCATTGGAAGGCAGTCTCACTCATTGGAAGGCAGTCTCACTCATTGGAAAGCAGTCTCACTCATTAGAAGGCAATGTCACTCATTGGAAGCCAGACACACTCATTGCAACTCAGACACACTCATTGGAAGGCTTTCTCATCCATTAGAAGCCATTCGCACACATTGGAAGGCAGGGTAACTCATTGGAAGGCAGGATAACTCATTGGAAGGCAGTCTCTCTCATTGGAAGGCAGGGTAACTCATTGGAAGGCAGTCTCACTCATTGGAAGACAGTCTCACGCATTGGAAGGCGGTATCACTCATTGGAAGGCAGTGTCACCAATTGGAAGGCATTATCACTCATTGGAAGACATTATCACTCATTGGAAGGCTGTCTCACTCATTGGAATGCAGTCTCACTCATTGGAAGTCAGTATCACTCATTGGAAGGCAGTCTCACTCATTGGAAGGCAGTCTCACTTATTGGAAGGCAGTCTCACTCATTGGAAGGCAGAGCCATTCATTGGATGGCAGTGTCACTCATTTAAAGGTAATCTCACTCATTAGAAGGCAGGGTCACTCATTGGAAGGCAGAGTCATTCATTGAAAGGCAGGCTCACTCATTGTAAGGCAGTCTCACTCATTGTAAGGCAGTCTCACTCATTGGAAGGCAGTCTCACACATTGGAAGACATTCACGCTCATTGGAGGGCAGGCTCACTCAATAGAAGGCAGGGCCACTCATTGGAAGGCTGCCTCACTCATTAGAAGACAGTCTCACTCATTGGAAGGCAGTCTCACTCATTAGAAGGCAGTCTGACTCATTGGAAAGCAGTCTCACTCAGAAGGCAGTGTCACTCATTGGAAGCCAGACACACTCATTGCAAGCCAGACACACTCACTGGAAGGCTTTCTCACTCATTAGAAGCCTATCCAACACATTGGAAGGCAGGGTAACTCATTGGAAGGCAGTCTCTATCATTGGAAGGCAGGGTAACTCATTGGAAGGCAGTCTCTCTCATTGGAAGACAGGGTAACTCATTGGAAGACTGTCTCACTCATTGGAAGGCAGTCTCACTCATTGGAAGGCAGTCTTACTCATTGGAATGCAGTATCACTCATTGGAAGGCAGTCTCACCCACTGGAAGGCAGTATCACTCATTGGAAGGCAGTGTCACACATTGGAAGGCATTATCACTCATTGGAAGGCATTATCACTCATTGGAAGGCTGTCTCACTCATTGGAATGTAGTCTCACTCATTGGAAGGCAGTATCACTTATTGGAAGGCAGTCTCACTCATTGGAAGGCAGTCATTCATTGGAAGGCAGTGTCACTCATTTAAAGATAGTCTCACTCATTAGAAGACAGGGTCACTCATTGGAAGGCAGGGTCACTCATTGGAAGGCAGAGTCATTCATTGAAAGGCAGTCTCACTCATTGGAAGGCTGTCTCACTCATTGGAATGTAATCTCACTCATTGGAAGGCAGTATCACTCATTGGAAGGCAGCCTCACTCATTGGAAGGCAGTCTCACTTATTGGAATGCAGTCTCACTCATTGGAAGGCAGTCATTCATTGGAAGGCAGTGTCACTCATTTAAAGGTAGTCTCACTCATTAGAAGACAGGGTCACTCATTGGAAGGCAGGGGCACTCATTGGAAGGCAGTCTCACTCATTGGAAGACTGTCTCACTCATTGGAAGGCCGTCTCACTCATTGGAAGGCCGTCTCACTCATTGGAAGGCCGTCTCACTCATTGGAAGGCAGTATCACTCATTGGAAGGTAGTTTCAATCATTAGAAAGCAGTCACACTCTTTGGAAGGCAGTCTCACTCATTGGAAGGCAGTCTCACTCATTGGAAGGCAGTTTCACACATTGGAAGGCAGGATAATGCATTGGAAGGCAGTCTCACTCATTGGAAAGCAGTCTCACACATTGGAAGGCAGTCTCACACATTGGAAGGCAGTCTCACACATTGGAAGGCAGTCTCACTCCTTGCAAGGAAGCCTCACTCATTAAAAGGCGGCCTCATTCATTGGAATCCATTCACACTCATTGGAGGGCAGGCTCACTCATTGGAAGCCAGTCACACTTATTGGAAGTCCGTCTCACTCAATAGAAGGCAGGGCCACTCATTAGAAGGCCGCCTCACTCATTAGAAGGCTGTCTCACTCATTGGAAGGCAGTCTCACTCATTGGAAGGCAGTCTCACTCATTGGAAAGCAGTCTCACTCATTAGAAGGCAATGTCACTCATTGGAAGCCAGACACACTCATTGCAACTCAGACACATTCATTGGAAGGCTTTCTCGTTCATTAGAAGCCATTCGCACACATTGGAAGGCAGGGTAACTCATTGGAAGGCAGGATAACTCATTGGAAGGCAGTCTCTCTCATTGGAAGGCAGGGTAACTCATTGGAAGGCAGTCTCACTCATTGGAAGGCAGGGTAACTCATTGGAAGGCAGTCTCACTTATTTGAAGGCTGTCTCACTCAATAGAAGGCAGGGCCAATCATTGGAAGGCCGCCTCACTCATTAGAAGGCAGTCTCACTCATTGGAAGGCAGTATCACTCATTAGAAGTCATTATCACTCATTGGAAGGCAGTCTCGCTCATTGGAAGGCAGTCTCACTCATTGGAAGCCAGACACACTCATTGCAAGCCAGACACACACATTGGAAGGCTTTCTCACTCATTAGAAGCCATTCCCACACATTGGAAGGCAGGGTAACTCATTGGAAGGCAGTCTCTCTCATTGGAAGGCAGGGTAACTCATTGGAAGGCAGTCTCACTCATTGGAAGGCAGGGTAACTCATTGGAAGGCAGTCTCTGTCATTGGAAGCCATAAACACTCATTGGAAGGCAGTCACACTTATTTGAAGGCTGAGTGACTCATTGAAAGGCAGTATCACTCAATAGAAGGCAGTCTCACTCATTGGAAGGCAGTCTCACTCATAGGAAGGCAGTCTCACTCATTGGAAGGCAGTCTCACTGATTGGAAGGCAGTCTAACTTATTGGAAGGTAGTCTCACTCATTGGAAGGCAGAGTCATTCATTGGAAGGCAGTGTCACTCATTTAAAGGTAGTCTCACTCATTGCAAAAAAGAGTCACTCATTAGAAAACAGGGTCACTGTGACAGGGTAAATAAAAGCCACCAGCTATATGCCTGGCAACCCTTCCAACCCTTCTCATTTGAGATTCAGCTCAGGCCGGGAAAAGAGAACGCAAATGCTGATTTCTATTCTAGAGAAGGGGTGGATGGTTGGGCTTCATCCGTGCGTAGCACCAGCCACACACTAACAGGGGAGGAATGTGACAGGGTAAATAAAAGCCACCAGCTATATGCCTGGCAGACATATGTTTAGTCTGCAGTACAGCAGTGATGAGGTTAACTTCAGCTGGGAAGCTCATGGCAATTAGTTGGATCCCAGCTGCCTAATCAAGGTGTGTTAAAAACCCCGGGCTGTGCACACATGCAGGCTAGCTGGTCAGGAGACAGGAGTGAGTTACTGAAGAGATTACTGATAGAAGGTCTGTTTGCAAAGTACATGGTTTATGAACTGTTGTGTCCTGTATGTTGAAGAGAAACTGCTTTGTTTGCCATGCTAAAGAGAAACTGCTTTGTTTGCCACGCTGAAGATAAGCAATTTTGTTTTGTCTGCTGAAGAGAAGCTATTTTGTTTTGTGAGCTGTATGTTTTTTTTAAGGCTAAATAAATAAGCCTTGTCAAGACCCCGTGTGTGTAGTTGCATGAAAGGCCCCTGCAGTAAAAGGGCCACACACACAAACAAGGAGAAAAATTTAAGAAATTTTGAAAGAGTTTCTGTGCGAGCAGACCAGACAGCAGGGACAGTTAATGCAGGAGCAGGTCCGGCTACAAGCAGAGAGAGATGAAAGACTACAGGCAGCACAGGATGAGCAGATAGCCAGGCTGCTGACCCAATTCCAGGGGTCTGCCAGTCCAGAACCTGCAAACAAACCCCCGGTTCTCCTGAGGAAAATGGCTCCGAACGAGGATCCAGAGGCTTTTTTACTGACATTTGAAAGGGTTGCCAAAGCTCAGGCCTGGACTGCAGATCGCTGGGCCACTGCTTTGGCTCCGCTCCTCACAGGAGAAGCCCAGGTCTCATATCAGGGCCTCCCTGCAGATCAGGCATTGGACTACTGACAAGTAAAAGCCGCCATACTGGATCGCTTAGGTCTGACCCCAGAGACCTACCAGCAGCAGTTCCGGAACATGAAGTACACCGCTAAGATGAGACCCCGGGTCCTCGCTCAGCGGTTATTGGACTTGTGTACGCGCTGCATACAACCCGAGGAGTGCACTAAAGAGGCAATTCTTGAGCAGGTGGTGTTGGAACAATTCCTACAGATAATACCCCCTTCCACACGCTCGTGGGTAAAACGCCACGCTGCTGAAACCCTAGCTTTGGCGGTCCGACTCGTGGAGAACTTTCTTTGGGCTGAGGAGCAGGCGAGTGTCCTGGACCCGACGGATCCAACTCCACCGGCACTTGCGGATGCCCAAAGAGCGAGGTCGGATCAACGGGGAACTTACGGCCCGTCCATACGCAACCGCCAAGTCCAACGGAAGGAGCAGTCGTTCCAGCAAGGACGGAGTCCAAATGCTGGTCCCCGCCGAGACCCTCATCTCCTTCCTGATGTCGGCTCGTCGCACAATGAGAGGAACTTCCGAGGACGTCGCCCACAAGACCCACCAGATGCCTGGTCTCCAGTATCCGGTCCAGCGGAGCGCTATCCACGGCCCCCTCCTGCTAGGGAACCCTCTCCATGTTCCACCTGTGGAGAACAAGGCCACCGGTAGGTGGACTGTCCACTGATGGATTGTTCATTCAGCAGGACCGTCGCCTCGGCCTTCACTGGAGAAAATTACAAGCCCTGGCTACTTCCAGCCAGGATGGGGGAAAAACCGTCCAGGCCCTTGTAGATTCGGGCTCTGGGAAAACTCTGGTCCTCCAGGAACTGTTACCGCCTAACGTGTGTTCTTTTGACTCCCCATGGAGTATAGAATGTATACACGGCGATGTAAAACGGTATCCAACAGCCAAAATCCGGCTACAGGTAAAAGGTCAGGAGGCCTACCTCGAAGTAGGAGTCGCTCTTTGGCTCCCTGCCCCCGTTATGCTCGGCCGGGACTGGCCTTTCTTTTCGGACTTAATGGCTCCAGTCTATCACGAGGAGCCTTATTCGGTGGCTCAGGAGAACCCTGGCAAACTGTTCCCCTTCTCGGCAGACCTTTTCCCCAGCCGACACCGGGTTCCAAAGACTCGGAAGCAAAGACGCTCCGACAAACAGGACTGGTTGCAGAAATCTGGGTCTCAAGGTGACCATTCTAGTAACCAGAGGTCACAAGGGATGGCTGGGGATGGCCAGAGGGAGGGGGATATGGGCCCTGGAAATTTACCAGACCTATACCTCCCTGTCTTTCGCCAGAGGCAAAGGGAAGACCCAGTCCTTGCTAGACAATATGACAAGGTGGTAAAAATTGATGGAAGAAAGGGGAGGAAAATGTCCTGCTCAGCTAAGAATATTTTTTCTATCTAGAGAGGTGCTATCAGGGACAACAAAGCATGTACAGAAATGGGAGAGGAAAGATCCCTAAATGATGCACTCTACTAATCAAAATAATACATTTTTATTTAAATTCGGTAAACATTAGAGGTGATTAAAACCTAAAGGGATGTGCTGTGGGAAATCCGATATATAGATTTCTCTGTTTGTCGAATAGCATAGGTATATTAACCCCAGAATAGCCAAACATGCTGGGTGTATCTTGCAATAAATGCAAGGTGTAAAAATTACACCCAATCGTAAGTACAGTGTATATACAGTCGCTGAGATAGACCCCTGTGGGGTTGTAGTATGAAAATCAGGCTATCCTGCTGAACGTAGCAATATATGGTTTAATAATGATGCAAGGTATCAATAGCTTGATATTAAATGTATAGCAGTACCAGTGGTAATCAAGGTGTTAAATGGTGTACCAGCGTGCAGTAAGTGACACTCTAGTATAGATACATGGGCTCAGTGGCATCCCAGCATATCTTAGAAAGTGGGGGGATCCTCCGGCGCTTGCTTCCACTTGTGACTCCGGGACACATGTAATGTAAATGGAAATGGGGACCACAATCAGGAGTAGTTAGAGTACAGTAGCAAGTATATAGATGTATATTAGGAACACACTTACATAGGGATAGGGGATCTTCCATAGTGGTAGGGAGGACTTCTGGGTATTACAAACGGCCAACAAATAATGGCATAGAGAAGAGGATGGATTCTGCTCCAGTTGGTTTGGTGTTGTTGCAGGAGGGTTGGTGAACGGCAGCGGTAGGTCTTCCGGTACTCGTGCACAGACCGGATTTCCTCACGCTTTGTACTCTCCTTGTCTCAGCTCTCGCCTTCCGCGCACGCGCATGCGCTCTGGTCGTAGTGCTGTCCAAACTGGGATTGAGCTCTTACTCACTTCCTCAGCTAATATGCGAAACGCGTCTGACGAACTTTGGACAATACAGGCCACCGTACAGAGGAGTAAGAGCTCAATCCCAGTTTGGACAGCACTACGACCAGAGCGCGTGCGCGGAAGGCGAGAGCTGAAACAAGGAGAGTACAAAGCGTGAGGAAATCCGGTCATTGCACGAGTACCGGAAGACCTACCGCTGCCGTTCACCAACTTTTCTATATATTTAATCCTCTAGAAGGATATGCCAGTGCTTGTTGATCACTCTTCTAATTTCCCTCCACTGTTTACTGTATGTGCAAATAATTCTAATTGGACTTGGTTGGTTTTCTGTCTCTTTTTTACCATACAGTAAAGTATTCCTGTCTGATTGTTTGGCGCGTTTATACGCTTTATTAATGCAGCTTTTGCTGTAACCCCTATTTAAGATTTTTTTGCTCATTACCTCAGATTGCTTGTTAAAATCTTTGATGGTGGAACAGTTTCTTTTTACTCTTAAAAATTGTCTCACAGGGATTCCCTCAATTTGAGGTTTTGGATGGTGGCTTGTGAACAGTAGTAGATTATTGGTGGCTGTGGTTTTGGTATGAACCGTGGATTGCAGTAACCCTTGTTCATCTTTGAAAATTTCCAGGTCCAGAAAAGTTATTCTGTCCTGGTTAATTTCACTGGTAAGCTGCAAGTTGTGGTCATTCTGGTTCATAGCCTTCACAAAGTTGTTAAACTCTTCCACTGTTCCACTCCACAGACACAACACGTCGTCAATGTAGCGAGACCACAGTTCGACGTGCTGTGTACGTGTGTGCATGTCTTGGATGATAACTTTGGTCTCCTCCCACCATCCAAGGTAAATATTGGCATACGTTGGTGCACATGTCGTGCCCATCGCAGTCCCTTGTAGTTGGTGGAAAAAAGTACCTTTGAACAAAAAGTCATTATGTTTCAAAACGAAATTGAGGAGTTTGAGTATAAATTCATTATGTTTTAGATACTCAGAACTTCTAGCTCTTACAAAATGTGACACAGCTCCAATCCCCACTGGATGTTGTATACTAGTATACAGAGATTCTATATCTAATGATGCTAGAAATGTATTTTTAGAGATCTGTATACCATCTATTTTCCTCAAGATATCAGTGGTATCTATCGTGTGGGAAGGGAGGCTGGTCACATATGGTCTCAGGACTTGATCTAAGTAAGTACTAGCGTGTTCATTAAGAGACTCAATCCCGGAAACAATCGGTCTTCCTGGGGGATTCTTTGCGTTTTTATGGAGTTTCGGTATGCTATAGAATGTGGCTACTTTTGGCTTCTCAACCAACATGTATTTAAATTCCTGCTGTGATATCACTTTACTATCTAGGCCTTCCTGTAAGATTTTCCGAAGGTCTTTAAAGTAGGTGATAGTTGGATCATGTGGTAGTACTTCATAGCAGCTTTTGTCACTAAGTAGCCTAACATTCTCTAAAACATATCTTTCTTCTTCCAAAATAACAATGTTTTCCCCTTTATCAGAGGGTTTGATTATGATCCCCTTTAGTTCTGTTCTTTTAAGGCACTTTTTTCTTTTTTTGTCATATTCTCCTGTCCCCCCCTTGAGGACATTATTTGTAAATCCCTGGTTACTAATTTGAGAAACATACTGATATTAGTATCTGAGCTTATTGATGGTGTAAATCGACTTTTTGGTTTGAGGGTAGTGAAGGGGCCAAGGCCAGGTACTTTGTTGTTATCATCCTCTAGGGACATGAGGGTTCTTAAGTATTCGCAATCTTGATCATCTGCTAGTTCCAGAAATTCCTGGGGTAGGGTCAATGTTTCCCTTCTTTTATGGAATTTCTTTAGAGCTAGTTTCCGGCCAAAGAGGTTCATATCTTTGACCCAATTAAACACATCAAAATTACACGATGCAGTAAATGACAGGCCTTTTTTAAGAACCTGTTCTTGTAGGGTTGTGAGGGTGATAGTTGTTAAATTAATCACTTGTAGTTCATTTTGATCTTTTATTGGGGCTGGCGATAATGCCTCCTCCAATTCCTCCCTCTGCCCCTGTATCCCCATATCTCTCTGTTTCTTAGTTTTTCCCTTGCCTCGTCTGGTTTTTCGCCCCTTCCTCTCTGACCCCCACCTCACCCACTCCTTCCCCGTTGTATCTCTAAAAAAGACTGGGGATTGGTATTGGCAGTAAAAGAAAAATTGATGAGCAGATTTTAAATTGACAGGGGGTGATAGTATTCCCCCATTTTGAATTATCAAATGATATCCTGTATAGGGTGAATAGGCAGACCAGACAGATATTGGTTCCCAAGGCGTTTGTTAAATCTATGTTCACTCTAGCCCATACTGTCCCTTGGGGTGGTCACCTGGGCAGGGATAAAACATTGGACCGTATTTCGTCCTGATTCTATTGGCCAGGGATGCATAGTGATATTGCTAAGTTATGTGCGGCATGTCCAGAGTGCCAGCTAACTAGTCCAAAGGGACAAAAACCAGCCCCTTTGGTTCCTCTACCCTTGGTGTCAGTTCCCTTTGAGAGGATTGGGGTAGACTTGGTAGGACCTCTAGAACCTTCTGCGAAAGGACACAGGTTTATTCTTGTAATAGTTGATTATGCAACAAGATATCCTGAGGCGTTCCCCCTGAGAACAGCAACGGCGAAGCAAGTAGCCAACAAGTTGTTGGAGCTGTTCTCACGTGTTGGACTTCCCCAGGTTATGTTGACAGACCAAGGTACAAATGTTATGGTTAAACTGATGCAGGATGTCTTAAAATTACTAGAGGTCAAGACTGTTAGGATATCGGTCTACTAAACACAGACTGACGGATTGGTGGAAAGATTTAACCGAACTCTAAAAGGGATGCTGAGGAAATTTGTAGATTCAGAGAAGAGAGCCTGGGATGAACTTCTCCCTTTTCTGCTGTTGGCAGTGCGGGAAGTTCCCCAGGCCTCCACGGGATTCTCTCCATTTGAACTGCTGTATGGCCGCCAACCCCAGGGTATTTTAGACCTCCTAAAGGAGTCCTGGGAGGAACAGTGGTCCCCTTCTAAGAATACCCTGCAATATGTATTGGACCTTAGGAAGCGCCTAGATGTGGTCGGGCATTTTGCTAGGGAGAATCAGCCTAGGACAGTCAGGAGAGACATTACAATCAAAATGCTCGTATGAGAGTGTTTCACCCAGGAGACCAGGTGATGTTATTATTACCCAGTTGCGAGAGTGAACTCCTGGCCAAATGGCAGGGCCCATTTGAAGTACTCCGCCGCACGGGTGATGTGGATTACGGGATTGCTCAACCAGGGTCCAGGAAGGGTAAACAAATTTACCATGTGAACTTGCTGAAACCCTGGAAGATGCAGCGGTCTCTATTCATCTACCCGGTGTGGGAGGAAACGGACTTGGGTCCTCAGCCCCCACGGGAGAACATCGTGGGTGACGATAAAATCCCAATGGGTAAACAGTTGTCCTCTGAACAAAAAGGGGACTTGTTAGCAATAATTACACAATTCCATGATGTTTTTTCTGATTTACCAGGGCAAACTAACTTAATTTCACATGCGATCGAGACAGCACCTGGAGTAAAAGTACGTTCCCGTCGTTATAGGTTGCCTGAAAGTCGTAGGGCCCTGGTAGAGAAGGAGGTACAAGAAATGTTACACTTAGGAGTGATTGAGGAATCATGCAGTGAGTGGTGTAGTCCACTAGTTATGGTCCCTAAACCCGATGGGAAGGTAAGATTTTGTGTGGACCTCCGAAAGGTCAATGCGGTATCCAAGTTTGACGCATATCCGATGCCAAGGGTGGACGAATTAATTGACGCCCTTGGTAACGCGGAATATATATCCACGCTGGACTTAACAAAAGGATACTGGCAAATACCCTTAGAGGAAAAGTCCAAGTGCAAAACAGCCTTTGCCACTCCCATGGGTTTATACCAGTTTGTAACAATGCCATTTGGACTGCATGGAGCCCCAGCCACATTTCAGAGACTCATGGATAAGGTGCTGAGACCCCATAGGACTTATGCCGCAGCCTACCTAGATGACATTGTCATTTATAGTAAACACTGGCGGGCCCATCTAAATAGGCTGAAAGCGGTCCTCAAATCTCTAAGAGAGGCAGGGCTCACAGCCAACCCTAAGAAATGTGCCTTGGGTAAGGCAGAAACCAAATACTTAGGGTATGCAGTGGGAGGTGGAAAAGTAAGGCCACTAGCCGACAAGGTAGTTTCCCTGGAAGAAGATCCGACCCCCCAAACAAAAACGCAAGTACACTCTCTGCTGGGTTTAGCAGGATACTACCGGCGGTTCATCCCAAACTACTCGGAAGTGAAGGCCCCTTTAACGGACCTCACAAAAAAGTGTGCCCCTACACAAGTGGTATGGTCAAGGGAGTGTCAGAGAGCCTTTGAGGACATAAAAAGGTGTCTATCAGAGGGTCACCCGTCCTTAGAAGCCCAGACTTCAACAGGCCTTTTGTAGTGCAAACGGATGCATCAGAGATAGGGCTAGGGGCAGTGTTGTCACAACAGTTTGAGGGAGTTGAACACCCTATCCTTTTCCTGAGTAGGAAATTGTTCCCGAGGGAAAAAAACTACTCAGTGATTGAGAAGGAGTGCCTCGCAGTAAAGTGGGCAATCGAGACTTTAAGGCATTACCTGGCAGGAGTCCATTTTACTCTGGTGACGGACCATGCTCCACTGAAGTGGTTAAATAGTATGAAAGATTCCAATGCTAGATTAACTAGGTGGTATATGGCCCTCCAACCCTTCTCATTTGAGATTCAGCACAGGCCGGGAAAAGAGAACGCAAATGCTGATTTCTTTTCTAGAGAAGGGGTGGATGGTCGGGCTTCAGCCGTGCGTAGCCCCAGCCACACACTAACAGGGGAGGAATGTGACAGGGTAAATAAAGCCACCAGCTATATGCCTGGCAGACATATGTTTAGTCTGCAGTACAGCAGTGTCGAGGTTAACTTCAGCTGGGAAGCTCATGGCAATTAGTTGGATCCCAGCTGCCTAATCAAGGTGTGTTAAAAACCCCAGGATGTGCACACATGCAGGCTAGCTGGTCAGGAGACAGGAGTGAGTTACTGAAGAGATTACTGATAGAAGGTCTGTTTGCAAAGTACATGGTTTCTGAACTGTTGTGTCCTGCATGTTGAAGAGAAACTGCTTTGTTTGCCATGCTAAAGAGAAACTGCTTTGTTTGCCATGCTGAAGATAAGCAATTTTGTTTTGAGTACTGTATTTTTTTTTAAGACTAAATAAATAAGCCTTGTCAAGACCCCGCGTGTGTAGTTGCATGTACACTGCAAACAGTCACTCATTGAAAGGCAGAGTCATTCATTGAAAGGCAGTCTCACTCATTGGAAGGCAGTATCACTCATTGGAAGGCAGAGTCCCTCATTGGAAGGTAGTTTCAATCATTAGAATGCAGTCTCACTCATTGGAAGGAAGAGCCACTAATTAGAAGACAGGGTCACTCATTGGAAGGCAGTATCACTCATTTAAAGGTAGTCTCACTCATTGGAAGGCAGTCTCACTCATTGGAAGGCAGTATCACTCATTTAAAGGTAGTCTCACACATTGAAAGGTAGTCTCACTCATTGAAAGGTAGTCTCACTCATTGGAAGGCAGTCTCACGCATTGAAAGGCAGTCTCACACATTGAAAGGTAGTCTCACTCATTGAAAGGCAGTCTCATTCATTGGAAGCCATTCACACTCATTGGAGGGCATTATCACTCATTGAAAGGCAGTATCACTCATTGGAAGCCAGTCACACTCATTGGAAGGCCGTCTCACTCATTAGAAGTCAGCCCCACTCATTGGAAAGCAGTCTCACTCATTGGAAGGAAGAGTCACTCATTAGAAGGCAGAGTCATTCATTGGAAGGCAGTCTCGCTCATTGGAAGCAAGTATCACTCATTGGAAGGTAGTCTCACTCATTGGAAGGCTGTCTCACTCATTGGAAGGCAGTCTTGCTCATTGGAAGGCAGTCTCGCTCATTGGAAGCCAGTCTCGCTAATTGGAAGGCAGTGTCACTCATTGGAAGGCAGTCTCACTTATTGAAAGGCAGTCTCACTTATTGAAAGGCAGTCTGATTCATTGGAAGCCATTCACACTCGTTGGAGGGCAGTATCACTCATTGAAACGCAGTCCCACTCATTGGTAGCCATTCACACTCATTGGAAGGCCGCCTCACTCATTAGAAGGCAGGTTCACTCATTGGAAAGCAGTGTCTCATTGGAAGGCAGTCTCACTCATTGGAAGGCAATGTCACTCATTGGAAGGCCGAGTGACTAATTGGAAGCCATTCACACTCATTAGAATGCAGTATCCCTCATTGGAAGGCAGTGTCACACATTGGAAGGCAGGGTCACTCATTGGAAGGTATTGTCATGCATTGGAAGGCAGGGTCACTCATTGGAAGTTAGTGTCACACATTGGAAGGTAGTGTCACGCATTGGAAGGTAGTCTCAGTCATTGGAAGGCAGTGTCACTCATTGGAAGGTAGTTTCACTCATTGGAAGGCAGTCTCCCTGACTGAGGCAGTCTCCCTGACTTGGTGGCAGAAACCTTTCAAATATAATTTCTCTGTACCCCAATGTCTTGTCGGGTTTTATTCTTTACACAGGATGTTTTAATTACCCTCCCAGTGAATGCATTCAGACATGTTTTGGGTGGACACAGGGTCTGAGGTCGTTTGGGCAGCCAGTGTGGACATTACACATGAGGAATGGCTGTATGAATGGTGCTGCCAACACACAGGGCTGGGGAGCAGTGGCCTGGCACGGGTACCACTCTGGAATGCTGCTCGGCGTTTGGGTCTAAGTCAGAGCTTCAGGATAATCGCTCTGATTAAGGCATTTCCCATGTGCGTGTAATAAAGAAGGCAAATCGCTGCCCTCTGGAGAGGGATCGGGGAGGATGGAGAATGGTGAGCTCACAATATTCAGAGAAAGCAGAATACATGTGAGGGGTTCAGGACCGGAGACCCCAGGACAAGTCATGGTGCCCACACATCGGGATTTACAGGAGGTGGGACGAGAGGTCCCAGTGATGGAGACTGAGGAGGTGAGTTACAGGGGCCAGTGAGATACAGAGAGCTAGAGCAGAGAGAGAGCAATACAGAGCGGGAGGGCAGCCAAGGGAGAAAGAGAGCGCAACAGAGTGAGAGAGAGACCAGCCAAGAGAGAGACAGCAGTCAAGAGAGAGAGTGCAACCGAGTGAGGGGGAGACTAGCCAAGAGAGAAAGAGAGTGCAACAGAGTTAGAGGGAGACCAGCCAAGAGAGAGAGTGCAACTGAGTGAGAGGGAGACTAGTCAAGAGAGAAAGAGAGGAACACAGAGAGAGAAGCCAAGAGAGAAAGAGAGTGCAACAGAGTGAGAGAGAGCAGCCAAGAGAGAGAGCACAACACATAGAGGAAGACCAGCCAAGAGAGAAAGAGAGAGCAACAGAGTGAAAGGGAGACCAGCCAAGAGAGACAGAGCAGTCAAGATACAGAGAGCCACAGAGTGAGAGGGAGACTAGCCAAGAGAGAAAGAGAGTGCAACAGAGTGAGAGGGAGACTAGCCAAAGAGAGAGAAAGGGAGAGAGCAACACAGAGCGGGCTGGCAAGAGAGAAAGAGAGCGCAACAGAATGAGAGATAACAGCCGAGAGAGAGCGCAACAAATAGAGGGAGAGCAGCCAAGAGAGAGAGCAGTCAAGAGCAAGAGAGAACAGCCAAGAGAATTAAAGAGTGCAACAGAGGGAGAACACCACATAGAGGGGGGTGTGACGGTAGGGGTAAATATGGCTGCTGTTAATAAAGGTTAAGCCTGCCATTACCCCTACCTGTCAGTAATACAGTGTGTTATGCTATATGTTTGATATGTTATGCACAGCTGTATTGTAAACCGGGTTCCCGCAGTTCAGAGACCAGGGGGTTAACTGTGTTTGAGCGGGAAAGTTTCTAAGATTGCCTGCGACCTTTCCCTGAACTCAGGCTATGCTGCATGAGGTAAAAAGGGGAGGAGTTAGGCCCTGATGGTCTATGGCTGCGGCCAGGGTGGAGCGAACCGCGCTCGCACGCTCGGCGCGATCAGAATGATAACTCTGAATGCCCTCGTCCAGGGTGAGGGTGCGTGTGCGCGCAGCTGCTGCATGGCGACACAACCAAATTTGATTCGGCTGCTCGCTGATGTGTCACGTGAGCGGTTCGCCCAGCTCTGTGACGTCATGGCCGCGCCCCCCTGACACGCCCCCCGCGCAACTAGCTGGCCAGCCTATGGCTGAGGGAATGCCAGCCAATCCCAGCCAGTTACAGGCAGTCAGTTAGTGGCAGTTGGAGGTCTCAGAATTCTGAGCACCTGAGTGTCAGTTGGTGTGGGGCTGCTGAAGCGGTAACTGCTTCAGCACAGAGGGAGCAGAACGGGGGAAACTTCCTAACGGGGGTCCCCGCGCCTAGGTTATAGGGTATCCCCAGTTACCCCCAGTTAGGCGTGAGTGTTGTCTGTGGATATGTACTGTTGTGGATATATATGTTTCCAATAAATGAATTTGATAAACTCCTGTGTTCCTGTCTGGCGATACTGATCCCCGGTATAAGTCCTGGTCATCCCGTGACAGAGACCAGACGAGAGAGAGAGAGAGAGTGAGCGCAACAGAATGAGAGAGTGTAGCAGAGAGACCAGCAGAGAGAGGGAGCTGTCAAGAGAGAGAGCACAACAAGAGTGAGAGAAACCAGCCAAGAGAGAGAGACCAGCTGAGAGAGAAAGAGCAGTAAAGAGAGAGAGGGCAACAGAGAGAGAGAGAAGCAGAGAGTGAGAGAGAGGCCCGCAGAGAGAGAGGCCAGCAAAGAGAGAGAGGGCAACAGAGAGAGAGAGAAGCCAGCTGAGAGAGAAAGGGCAGCAAAGAGAGAGAGGGCAACAGAGAGAGAGAAGCAGAGAGTGAGAGAGAGGCCTGCAGAGTGAGAGTCTGTCAGAGAGAGGACAGCAGAGTGAGAGGCCAGCAAAGAGTGAGAGAGAGTCTATCAGAAAGTGAGATTGAGGCCAGCAGAGAGAGAGAGAGAGGCCAGCAAAGTGAGAGGCCAGCAGAGAGTGAGTGAGAGGCCAGCAAAGAGTGAGAGAGAGTCTATCAGAAAGTGAGATTGAGGCCAGCAGAGAGAGAGAGAGAGGCCAGCAAAGTGAGAGGCCAGCAGAGAGTGAGTGAGAGGCCAGCAAAGAGTGAGAGAGAGTCTATCAGAGAATGAGAGAGTCCAGCAGAGAGAGAAGCAGAGAGAGCGATAGTAAACAGCGTGTTATCGGGTGGAAGGCCTGCGGAGGGAGGTGTGACAATCCCAGCTTAAGAACAGTGGTCTCATGATAAAGACAAAAGGAATGAGCGTCTAATTGTGGACGCGGCCTCTCTCCCGCCACTGACAGTTTCTGCCTTATGTGGGCAGACACAGATAGAAATAGACAGCTCTGTGATTAGGGCGAGGGGGATACCCACTGTCACTATATACACCCAAATCCCAACACAATGTGTAACCTGGTATGTGATGCGTGCAGGGGGGGGGGAGAGGGACATGGGGAGAGACAGAGAGGGAGGGAGGTGGGGGAGAGACAGAAGGAGGGACATGGGGGAGAGACAGAGAGAGGGACACAGAGGAGAGAGAGGAGAGACAGAGGGACATGGGGGAGAGACAGAGAGAGAGGGACATGGGGGAGAGACTGAGAGAGGGACATGGGGGAAAGACAGAAAGAGAGAGGGACATGGGGGAGAGATAGAGAGAGAGGGACACTGAGAGGAGAGATAGAAAGAGGGACATGGGGGAGAGACAGAGAGAGGGACATGGGGGAGAGACAGAGAGAGAGGGACATGGGGGAGAGACCGAGTGACATGGGGGAGAGACAGAGAGAGGGACATGGGGGAGGGACAGAGAGAGGGACATGGGGGAGAGACACAGAGAGAGGGACATGGGAGAGAGACAGAGAGAGAGAGGGACATGGGGGAGAGACAGAGAGAGGGTTATCAGAGAGAGACGGAGAGAGGGACACTGGGGGAGAGGGAGAGGGACATGGGGAGAGACAGAAAGAAAGGGACATGGGGGAGAGACAGCGGGAGAGGGACATGGGGGAGAAACAGTGAGCGGGGCATGGGGAGAGACAGAGGGGGAGGGACATGGGGAGAAACAGAGAGAGGGACATGGGGAGAGACAGAGAGAGGGACACTGGGGGAGAGACGGGGAGAGGGACATGGGGGAGAGACAGAAAGAGAGGGACATGGGGAGAGACAGAGAGGGACATGGGGGAGAGACAGAGAGAGGGACATGGGGGAGAGACAGAGAGAGAGGGACATGGGGGAGAGACAGAGAGAGAGGGACATGGGGTAGAGACAGCGAGAGAGGGACATGGGGGAGAGACAGAGAGAGAGGGACATGGGGTAGAGACAGAGAGAGAGGGACATGGGAGAGAGAGAGAGGGACATGGGGGAGAGAGAGAGGGACATCGGAGAGAGACAGAGAGAGAGACACTGGGGGAGAGACAGAGAGAGGGACATGGGGGAGAGACAGAGAGAGGGACACTGGGAGAGAGACAGAGAGAGGGACATGGGGGAGAGACAGAGAGAGAGGGACATCAGAGAGAGACAGAGAGAGGGACACTGGGGGAGAGACAGAGAGAGAGGGACATGGGAGAGACAGAGAGAGAGAGGGACATGGGGGAGAGACAGAGGGAGAGGGACATGGGGGAGAGAGAGGGAGAGGGACATGGGGAGAGACTGGGAGAAGATCATGGGGGAGAAACAGAGAGGGACATGGGGGAGAGACAGAGAGAGGGACATCGGAGAGAGACAGAGAGAGAAGGACATGGGGAGAGACAGAGGAAGAGGGATATGAGGGAGAGGGACACTGAGAGGAGAGACAGCGAGAGAGGGACATGGGGGAGAGACAGAGAGAGAGGGACATGGGGGAGAGACAGAGAGGGACGTGGGGGAGAGACAAAGGGAGAGGGACATGGGGGAGAGACAGAGAGGGACATGGGGGAGAGACAGAGAGAGATGGACATGGGGAGAGACAGAGGGAGAGGGATATGGGGGAGGGACATGGGGGAGAGACAGAGGGGAGAGACAGAGGGAGAGGGACATGGGGGAGAGACAGAGGGAGAGGGACATGGGGGAGAGACACAGAGAGAGGAACATGTGGGAGAGACAGAGAGAAGGTCATGGGGGAGAGACAGAGGGAGAGGGACATGGGGAGAGACAGAGGGAGAGGATCATGGGGGAGAGACAGAGAGAGGGTCATGGGGGAGAGACAGAGAGAGGGTCATGGGGAGAGACAGAGAGAGAGGGACATGGGGAGAGACAGAGAGAGATGGACATGGGGAGAGACAGAGGGAGAGGGATATGGGGGAGGGACATGGGGGAGAGACAGAGGGAGAGGGACATGGGGGAGAGGGAGAGGGACATGGGGGAGAGACAGAGAGAGAGGAACATGTGGGAGAGACAGAGAGAAGGTCATGGGGGAGAGACAGAGGGAGAGGGACATGGGGAGAGACAGAAGGAGAGGATCATGGGGGAGAGACAGAGAGAGGGTCATGGGGGAGAGACAGAGAGAGGGTCATGGGGAGAGACAGAGAGAGAGGGACATGGGGAGAGACAGAGAGAGATGGACATGGGGAGAGACAGAGGGAGAGGGATATGGGGGAGGGACATGGGGGAGAGACAGAGGGAGAGGGACATGGGGGAGAGACAGAGAGAGAGGAACATGGGGGAGAGACGGAGAGGGACATGGGGAGAGACAGAGGGAGAGGATCATGGGGGAGAGACAGAGAGAGGGTCATGGGGGAGAGACAGAGAGAGGGTCATGGGGGAGAGACAGAGAGAGAGGAACATGGGGGAGAGACAGAGAGAGAGGAACATGGGGGAGAGACAGAGAGATGGACATGGGGAGAGACAGAGGGAGAGGGATATGGGGGAGGGACATGGGGGAGAGACAGAGGGAGAGGGACATGGGGGAGAGACAGAGGGAGAGGGACATGGGGGAGAGACAGAGAGAGAGGAACATGGGGGAGAGACGGAGAGGGACATGGGGAGAGACAGAGGGAGAGGATCATGGGGGAGAGACAGAGAGAGGGTCATGGGGGAGAGACAGAGAGAGGGTCATGGGGGAGAGACAGAGAGAGAGGAACATGGGGGAGAGACAGAGAGAGAGGAACATGGGGGAGAGACAGAGAGAGAGGAACATGGGGGAGAGACAGAGAGAGGGACATCGGAGAGAGACAGAGAGAGGGACATGGGGGAGAGACAGAGGAAGAGGAACATGGGGGAGACACAGAGGAAGAGGGACATGGGGGAGAGAGAGGGAGAGAGGGACATGGAGGAGAGACAGAGAGGGACATGGGGGAGAGATGGACATGGGGGAAAGACAGAGGGAGAGGGACATGGGGGAGAGACAGAGGGAGAGGGACATGGGGGAGAGACAGAGAGAGAGGGACATGGGGAGAGACAGAGAGGATCATGGAGGAGAGACAGCGAGAGAGGGACAGGTGACAAGATCTCTATGAGGCCGCAGAGGTGTCACTTAAAATGGTCAATCTGTATATTTATATACACAGTCATGTGAAAAAGAAAGTACACCCTCTTTGAATTCTATGGTTTTACATATCAGGACATAATAACAACCATCTGTTCCTTAACAGGTCTTAAAATTAGGTAAATACAACCTCAGGTGAACAACAACACATGATATATTACACCGTGTCATGATTTAACAAAAATAAAGCCAAAATGGAGAAGCCCTGTGTGAAAAACTAAGTACACCTTATGTTTCAATACTGAACACTACCATTGGCCGCCAGGAATCTGTGACGAACGCGCGCGCGTCGTGTAGCGCGCTGTGTGAGCGGGGCCTAAAGTCACAGCGCACCAGAAGTGAATGGCAAACGGTGTAATATTAAAAACACACAGACATATACATTAACTTACCATTCAGAAAATAAAAGTGGGCTCCACGATGTCCAAGGGAGAGCCAGGTCACCGGACTAACCGCTCGCAGCACCGAGGAGCCGAGGAGGCCGCAGCAACACAGCTCAACAGCTGATCCTCTGGTGACGCGTCTCACAGGCAGCGCTCGCGATCCAAGCCACTGAGCAGCTCAACAGTTGATCGTTCGATGACGAATGTAACAACAGTGACAACCTCAGCGCGTTTCGCGCGACGTGCTTCTTCAGGGGATGGGGTCACTAGCGCCAGGGCTCTTGTATTTGTACTGATCCAGTATATACAATTAAACAATTACTCAGAGCTGGGGCTGATATAAAAACAATCAAATGCATATGGACTAAGGAGAACCCAGAGCCCCACCCGGGCCAAATGAATGTGACAAAACAAATGTGCCCAAGTGCAAATTATCATAATAAAGGGATCACTTAACATCGAGCCTAAATCAAATGTGTTTGAAATGAGATGTGCTCAATAATATTAACAGGGAAAACAGTGAAAACAATATATCTGTGATAGGTACTGTATCCATACCACCTGAAATAGCTTATATGATTAACCACCAATTGTGTTTGATAACCAAACTTAAACCAATGTAAAGGCACAGATGTAAGAGATAGTTCTCCTGAAACAGTAAATCGACACATTATGTGAAAAGAAAAAGGACAAAAAACCCTATATACATCAAACATGTGAAAATACACTATACATGGCAGTATTCAATAATGCACCCGTGTGAATGTGTATTCAACAATAAGAACACCCTGAACGTACATACATATGTACACATAAACCAACATCAAAAGTAAAAATATATATATATAATCGTCGGAAAAAAACAGATTGCACTGAGCCATATTAGCTCGATGCAAAATGATTTCATAAAACTACAAAACAGATATTAAAATTCATTACAGGGACAGCTGCGTAGAATTGGGAATATGTGTTGAAGATCCAGTTGGATTGTTCGGTGGGAGAACGGAGCACCCACTGTAGACTCCTGCAGCGAAGAAGTGGATGCTTTGAAAACTATTATTATCTTTGAACTGATTGCCTTAGGCCTCGGGCATGAGGCGCGCTTACGCTTACCAGTGAGCCCCTGCAGCCGCAATGAGAGCGGCTTTAGGAGGGGCTCGCGCACGCTTCCGCAAGCGTGCGGAAGCGTGGGTCTTAGAAAAAAATTTGTTTCAAGCGCTCACGGGAGCGCAGGGCCGGTCACGTGAGCGGTTCGCCCCAATGAGGGCGAACCTGCTCCGTGACGTCACTGCCCCCCCCCCCGACACGACCACGGATGGCGCACTAACCAAGGCCAGGGAAAGCACCCGCTTTCCCTCAGCCTCAGCGTGTCTCTGCACGGCTGCTGCAACCCTGGACCAGCCTTATATGACAGACTGCGCGATTGGAACTTTTTCTCGACATATTTATACACATACAAACTATCCTGTGTGTCCACCAGAGGGCACCATGGCAGTGTCACACACACGCAGCGCAGGGACCCAGCAGTGACAGTGTATCCAGGCAAACAACTGACTTTTATACGGGACACGCACCCCTGTAACGCAGAGATTTATCCACATCTGGGGGCAGCTCAGAGATATATCCACATCTGGGAACATGTGACTCAGGCCAGTAATAAAGGTATTTGGCCCGGCTTGGTGCCCTGAGCCATATTGCAGCACATATCCAAGTGGCACATTATAAGTGGGAGGACTATTGAACAACTGAAGTTTAAAAGGAAGGACCCCTTACCCTAACAAAAATCATCTTCTCCTCTCAGGTAATATCCCATATCTGAATCCTGTGTGCTTCAACTCTTTGCTGTGTGTATGTCAGTATATGCAACTGAAACAATCTTAGGTAATATCCCATATCTGAATCCTGTCTGCTTCAACTGATAATTGAATTAAGATTTGACACCTAGGCAGGGAACACCCTGTGTAGAAAACCATCTGTTTGAATGTGCCTCAGATGTGCTAATTAAGCAGACAGAACCACACTGTCAGGTGACTTTTTAGACCCATATAAACTGTGTCATAACAGCTAGTCTGCCTGCAGCACATATCCAAATGGCCCATTATAAGTGGCAGGACTATTGAACAACTCTACTGAACAACTGAAGTTTAAAAGGAAGTTCAAAAGAAGTGAAGAAGAAGTGGACACCCCAACAGGCCCTGATTCCTGCATTTGAACTACGCTGGAAAGGAGGATATCATCAATACCAGACTGCATCATTACTGCTGTGATGCCGCCTTTACCATTTATATTTGCTGTGACTTCACTTCTTCTCAAATGATGCACTTCTTTTTACCAGCCTCGTTATGTCTCTAACTCTATTCATATATCTCCATCTCTCCTTCCTTCAACTACTTCTCTGTTCACATGAACTCCTTTCTTACCTGCGTCCTCTGACACCACACAGTTATATCCCCTGCACTAAAAAACACCCCTACAAATCATCCTCACACATCCTCTTTCTATCCATGCTTCTCCTCCTTGCTTCTGGGGATATCTCTCCCAATCCTGGTCCCTGCCTTATTTCTACATGCGCTCGTCCTCGCCTGCCAATTGCAACCTCTACTCCTTCTGGTGTCAACACCTCCAACCTCATACCCATCCCCTGCCACCCTCCCTCCTCTCTCCCTTTCTCCTGTGCCCTTTGGAATGCTCGCTCCCTCGCTAACAAGTGCCTCTCTGGGCATGACTTTTTTCTCTCTCACTCTCTGCTCCTATTTGCTATAACTGAGACCTGGCTCACCCAGTCTGACACTGATCTGGAAGCTGCCCTCTCCTATGGTGGCCTTTCCTTCTCCCACACTCCGCGCACTGATGGCAGGGGTGGAGGCGTGGGGCTCCTGCTCTCCCCCCCTCTGCCGTTACCGCACCCTTCCTATTCCTCCATCTCTTGCTTTTCCCTCCTTTGAGGCTCACACTGTCTAGATCTTCTCTCCTCTCACTGTCCATGTGGCGGTCATCTATCGCCCACCTACCTCTACTCATCCCCCTTCTGCCTTTCTCTCTCACTTTGAATCCTGGCTCTCTTTCTTTCTCTCCTCAGACTCCCCTGTTCTTCTCCTTGGGGACTTCAATTGCCACATTGATGACCCCTCTCTCCCCTGGGCTTCCCGCTTTCTTTCTCTAACCTCTTCTTTTGGCCTTCAACAGTGGACTGCAGCCAGCACCCACAAGGATGGCCACTACTTAGACCTGGTTTTCACTAAAAACTTCTCTCTCTCCAATTTCTCCATTTCCCCTTTTCCTCTCTCTGACCATCATCTCATCTCATTCTCTCTATCTCGCTTCTCCCCTTCTCCACCTCCATCTACCCCCCGGTTCTGCAGAAACCTGCGCTCTATTCACTTACCTGACTTTGAGTCCACTTTACACTCCTCCCTCTCCTCTCTCAGCTCTGCTACAGACCCTGACAACCTGGTCAGGAACTACAACTCTGTCTTGTCCTTGTCTCTTGATCTACATGCCCTGCTTTCTCTCTGCCGCCCTCGCCCTTCTAACCCTAGACCCTGGCTAAATTCCCACACGCGCATGCTGAATTCCTCCACTTGTTCCTCTGAACGCCTCTGGAGGAAGTCTCACACTCTCGCAGTCTTCCTTCACTACAAATTTATGCTATCCTGTTTCAACTCTGCCCTCTCGCAAGCTAAACAAGCCTACTTTTCTTCACTAATCAACATGCACAAGTCTAACCCACGCCGACTGTTCTCTGTCTTTGATACTCTACTCAAACCACCCTCAGCTGCCTCTCCTTCCTCCATCTCCGCTCAGGACTTTGCTGACTATTTTAAGGAAAAGGTGGAATCCATACGTCAGAACATCCCCTCTGTTTCTTCCTCCCATCCTACACCGCTTCCTAACTCTCCTCCTGCCTTCCTTGACTCTTTTTCCACTGTCTCAGAGGAGGATGTGTCGCTGTTGATCGCCTCTTCTCCCTCTACCACTTGCCCTCTTGACCCCATTCCCTCCCATCTCCTAAAACCTCTTGCTCCTACTATAATCCCTACGCTCACACACATTTTTAACTCCTCCCTCTGCTCTGGAACCTTGCCATCCTCCTTCAAACATGCAACAGTCATACCATTACTCAAAAACAGCAAGCTTGACCCTACCTGTCTTTCCAACTATCGACCTGTCTCCCTCCTGCCTTTTCCCTCAAAACTCCTTGAACGTCTTGTATTCTCTCGCTTGCTCCATTTTCTCAACACCTATTCTCTCCTAGACCCTCTACAATCTGGCTTCCGCACTGCTCACTCCACGGAAACAGCCCTCACTAAAATAACTGACGACCTCCATGCTGCCAAAGACAGAGGTCATTACACTCTGCTCATATTACTCGACCTCTCTGCAGCATTTGGCACAGTGGACCACCCTCTTCTCCTCCACATTCTCCATACTCTTGGTATTCGGAACAAAGCTCTATCCTGGATCTCTTCTTACCTCTCCCATCGTACTTCCAGTGTCTCTTCTGCTAACACCTCCTCCTCCTCTATTGATCTCTCTGTGGGGGTACCCCAGGGCTCAGTCCTGGGACCTCTTCTCTTTTCTCTGTACATACTCTCTCTAGGTGACCTAATAACATCTTTTGGGTTTAATTATCACCTCTATGCCGACGACACACAAATATACTTTTCCACACCCGACCTTACACCTGCTGTACAAACCAAAGTTTCTGAATGTCTCTCTGCTATATGTGACATAGTCCAAAGATGTTAGGCAGCTTTCTGCCCCATTTTAGAGCAGAAAGTGCAGGAATAGCTAAAAATGATCCGTTCCACAGCTTCACATTAACTCAGGCAGCTGGATGGAAAATCCAGACCACAGATTACAATGGCTCTAGTTCTCCCTCACCTGCTCTTCTAATCACATGCACAGGTATTTAGAGCAGAGAGGTTTTGCATTTCACTCTCTCTCCTTAGAGCCTGGAGGCTGGGGGTATCGCTGCTCCCCTGTTTCCAGAGTCAGGGTTGACGGCCCCTCCACGTATCACAGTACCAGAGGATTTGCCTGGACACCACATACAGATAAGACAAAACAAATGGTTACTGCTGTTGCTAAAAGACTGTGCTGTATCTTGTGACCCTAAATGAGAGAGCATTGTTTTAAGCTGGGGAACCAGTTTAGTTGGCCAGCAGCTGTTAGAGAGACTGATTCTGATGTGTAGTTAGATCCCTGAAAGGGATAGGATTTTGCTTATATGATTTTGGTTTTATTTCTTGAAATAACAGGGTGGGAAATATTGTAACACTGAAATATGTGAACTGCTGAATGAAAGTATCTGAGTACCTCTAACCTTCACATGTTAAAGCTGCAGTACCTTACTTGGATGAAAATAAAGCAGGCAGAAGCCTGAGTTAAGCAGCATAATACTTTGCATGATCCTGTTTGTTGTATAATTAACCCTAGAAGACTGTGTCGGGAAGAACCCAGACAGACGTCAGCACTACAAAAGAGGGGCGTTTGTCACATATGGTGGAGAATGCGGGCAGACACTAAAGTCTGTGGGTTTGCAAATAAATGCGGGGGTTTAAAATGGCCGCCCAGCTGAAGTAAAATACAGATGCTATGAGTGAAGTCTGTTCCACTGTGTATATCAGTTGTGCTTCTAGCATACACAGAGAATGTGCGAAGTGTGGATGCAATAGCACCCTGAACCCAAACAGAAAACCAAAATGTTTTGCTGAAGAAAAAAAAAAAAAAATTTTTGCATCTAGCAAGTGCTGTTTGTAAAGCTAATGCCTTTTGCTGAAGTGAGTGAATTTGCAGCTAGCAAGTGCTGTATGTAAGTTGCTGAAGTGAGTGAAGTTGCAGCTAGCAATTGTCCCTACCGGGTTTCTAAAATGGCCGACTTGAAATGTTTGTTTTGTAATGTACATAATCATGCAAAACAGTGTCCCTTCAGGCCATATGATGATGATGATGACGATTCGTGTGTGGCCCCTGGAGGAGAGCCATACCTACAGGTGAATTTGGTGTGCTGGACCTGTCGTGAAGTGGGTCACATGGAAGATGTGTGCCCCAAAATTTTCAAAGACAAACAGCTGCAAAAGCAAGCAACGCCCTGTGAGTGCAAGCAAGATGTGGAAGCTGATACCAGTGAGTGTGTGCCCAGTACCACTGATATCTCTGGAGCTAATAAAGCAAAAAGAAAGAAGAAGAAAAAGAAAACTGTTCCTCAAGTCACAGGGGAAGTGACCGAGCCACTTGAACCTGCGCTGTCAGGACATGCGTCAGAAAGGCGCCAAGATGTGCTGCAGACCGGAGGGACCGGCAGAATTGTCACGGGAACAGTGGCAAAGGAAAAGGAGGAGCAGAGGGAAGCTGAATCCTTGAACCAGGATAAAGAGGCTTTGGTTTCTGCACTCCAAGCTGCCCGCCATGATTATGAAGTCCTGTGGCAGGATTTGGGGAAGGAGCGAGAATGTTATAAGAAGGTGCAAGAAGCGAACGCAGAGTTACAGAGGTGTATACTCCCAGCTTTACAAGAGCACGAGGCTTTGAAGAAAACAGAGTCTCTCTTACGGAGTGAGCTGGAAGAGGTGACGACTAGTCTGGAAAAGGCCAACACTGTAATTACTGTCCTAAAACAGAAATACGGGAAGGCTCTACAAGAGGTTCATGCGCTTAAAGCAGAGCTGGAACTCTCACGCCATGAGGTCTACGCTCGCAGCACAGAGCTGTGTACATTGAAGGAAACCTATGAGAATACCCTGAGTAATTTAGAGACTGTAAAAAGAGAGAATGTAAGTCTGACACAGAAAAATTCAGACTTGACTGACCAGATCAGTGAAGGTGATGAGAAGCTTCACCAAGCAGAAAAAGTGGAGAAGCAATTGATCCAGGAAAAGTTAGAAATGCAGGAAGCACTGCAGAATACAGAATCAGCGGCGATCCAGGCGACACAAACTGCAGAGCTCCAAAAAATGGAGGCGCTGATGCAAACCCAGAGCAAGCACCAGAAAGAGGTGAAGACCCTGAGGGAGGTCTGGCACGATCAGGTTGAAGAGCTGCAGAAGCAGATGGCTGAGCGCGAGATACAGTGCGCCAAGAGAGAGGAGGTGTCCGTCCGTCAGGTGGTTTGCCTGACACTGCGCTATAAAAGCGAGATGGCCGATATCTACAAGCAGCTGGACCACACGGCAAATGAGGGGGCCCGGCTGCAGCTGGAGCTGGACAAGACCCGGAAGGAGCACCTGCAGCTGCAGGTCAAGAATAGAGAAAATGAAACAGAGTTAAACCTCGCTCTGAAACAGATGACGGACATGGGAGAAGCGGCTAAAGTGGTTCAGTCGGGCTATCAATCCTACCTCCTAACCAAGCAAGCTGTACGTTCCTATACGTGTATCTTCAATGCTGTTGCAATATTACGATTTGCTATAAAGATGAAGTTGGAGAAAGAGATTCCAAGGCTAAAAGAGACACGGTCACAAAAGGAGACCAGGGAAAGTAAACTCAATGCCCTCACTGATGACAAAGAGGAAGGAGAAAGAATTGACTTTGATTGTGCTGCTGTTATTCCAGAAACAGATAGGCACCCTCCTGATAATATTCTCCCTAATCTGGAATTCAAAAATCCAGATCCTCAATCTCATTTACGTTGTCCAGAAGATTATCAAACTAGTGGACACACCCAGGACACCACAGAAGATGTTTTAGCCAAGTGGGTGGCAGTTCCTGAAAACACAAACTTGTTGACAGATCCTGATGACGTGGTTAATATGGACTACGTTTGTACAGAGGCAACTAGGTCTCCAAAACCCAAAGGCCTGGTAATGGCCACAAAAGGGAAATCAAAGATTGAAAAGAAAAAACAACGAAGGTTAACACGGCGCCTGAATAGTCCCATATCTCACCAATCTGGACCACACTGTGGAGCCAAGGAGAATCTGGTCCAAGGGTCTCATCAGAAGCTAAAGAAACAGTCCAGTCATTTGCAGGTTGCAGCGGGCTATGAAATAAAGTCAGAGGGTGTAATGGACTGGAAGTCAAGGAAAAAAAAAAAAAAAAAATGTTTGGGGGAACTGACCGATTTATTTTTTTTATTACACGTGTGGACTATGTCACGGACACTTAACTATTCAAATAAGCATTTTGTCAATATTACAATGTTATATTGGTTCTCTGTGTTGAAAATGTAGCTAAACTACAAATTAATATACAGGGTTGATGGCCCTTAAGATTACAAGGCTGTAGTATAAGAGAAAAAATATTGGTAGCTTACAATATGGAAAAAAAAAAAAAATGCCCTTTTCGGTTGGTAAATTTATAATGAAGTTCATATTCGTATCATGTGAATACTTAATGTTGTACTGAGGAGTTAGCTCAAGTATTTCAGGTAGGACGCTCACCCCAGTGAGGTCCATGGCCGCTCACCCCAGTAGGTGTGAGCTGGGGAGGGGGATATGTGACATAGTCCAAAGATGTTAGGCAGCTTTCTGCCCCATTTTAGAGCAGAAAGTGCAGGAATAGCTAAAAATGATCCGTTCCACAGCTTCACATTAACTCAGGCAGCTGGATGGAAAATCCAGACCACAGATTACAATGGCTCTAGTTCTCCCTCACCTGCTCTTCTAATCACATGCACAAGTATTTAGAGCAGAGAGGTTTTGCATTTCACTCTCTCTCCTTAGAGCCTGGAGGCTGGGGGTATTGCTGCTCCCCTGTTTCCAGAGTCAGGGTTGACGGCCCCTCCACGTATCACAGTACCAGAGGATTTGCCTGGACACCACATACAGATAAGACAAAACAAATGGTTACTGCTGTTGCTAAAAGACTGTGCTGTATCTTGTGACCCTAAATGAGAGAGCATTGTTTTAAGCTGGGGAACCAGTTTAGTTGGCCAGCAGCTGTTAGAGAGACTGATTCTGATGTGTAGTTAGATCCCTGAAAGGGATAGGATTTTGCTTATATGATTTTGGTTTTATTTCTTGAAATAACAGGGTGGGAAATATTGTAACACTGAAATATGTGAACTGCTGAATGAAAGTATCTGAGTACCTCTAACCTTCACATGTTAAAGCTGCAGTACCTTACTTGGATGAAAATAAAGCAGGCAGAAGCCTGAGTTAAGCAGCATAATACTTTGCATGATCCTGTTTGTTGTATAATTAACCCTAGAAGACTGTGTCGGGAAGAACCCAGACAGACGTCAGCACTACAAAAGAGGGGCGTTTGTCACATATATCATCCTGGATGGCCCTCCGACGCCTTAAACTCAACATTGCTAAAACAGAGCTCCTCATACTTCCTCCCAAACCTGGCCCTACTACCTCCTTCCACATTACTGTTGGAACTACAATCATTCACCCAGTAGCCCAAGCACGCTGCCTTGGGGTCACACTCGACTCCTCTCTCACATTTGCCCCTCACATTCAAAACATTTCTAAAACCTGTCGCTTTTTCCTCCGCAATATAACAAAGATACGCCCTTTCCTCTGTTGCTCGACTGCTAAAACTCTGACTCAGGCCCTCATTCTCTCCCGTCTTGATTACTGTAACCTCCTGCTGTCCGGCCTTCCTGCCTCTCACCTGTCTCCCCTACAATCTATCCTAAATGCTGCTGCCAGAATCACTCTATTCTTTCCTAGATCTGTCTCAGCATCTCCCCTCATGAAATCCCTCACTTGGCTTCCGATCAAATCCCGCATCTCACACTCCATTCTTCTCCTCACTTTTAAAGCTTTACACTCTTCTGCCCCTCCTTACATCTCAGCCCTAATTTCTCGTTATGCACCATCCAGACTCTTGCGTTTTTCTCAAGGATGTCTTCTTTCTACCCCCTTTGTATCTAAAGCCCTCTCCCGCCTTAAACCTTTTTCACTGACTGCCCCACACCTCTGGAATGCCCTTCCCCTCAGTACCCGACTAGCACCCTCTCTATCCACCTTTAAGACCCACCTTAAGACACACTTGCTTAAAGAAGCATATGAATATTTATTTATTTTTATTTTTTATTTTATAAAATAATTTACCAGGAAGTAATACATTGAGAGTTACCTCTCGTTTTCAAGTATGTCCTGGGCACAGAGTAAAACAAATAATACATGGTTACAAGTACAGTTACATAAAAGAACAGGGTATACATTATATACAAGACATTGCGTGCACAGTTAAAGAAAATATATATTATGAGCGTATGAAACAGTTACAGACCAGATTAAAGTGTGAGACAGCCTTAGATTTGAAAGAACTTAAGCTTGTGGTCGATATGAGAGTCTCTGGTAGGTTGTTCCAGTTTTGGGGTGCACGGTAAGAGAAGGACAAAAAAATAGCACTGTGGATATTCTGAACACACGATACATAAAGCTTGGCCCCCTGCAGACGCACTTACCAGAACTCCCTCCTACTGTCTCTGTACGTTCCCCTACCTACCAATTAGACAGTAAGCTCCTCGGGGCAGGGACTCCTCTTCCTTAATGTTACTTTTATGTCTAAAGCACTTATTCCCATGACCTGTTATTTATATTATTTGTTATTTATTTGATTACCACATGTATTACTACTGTGAAGCGCTATATAAATAAAGACATACAATACAATACAATATTGGGGAATTGTGATTGTCAGCTCTTCAACCCAATCATGGCATGTAACTGCATTTGTAATAAAGGTGTATGTGTATTTTTACTGTTCCAGGAGTGCCAACCAGCGGAGAGGTGCAGGGCGTGAGTTTCAGGGGTGATTTTACGGTAACATTTTGTCAGGGTGTGTTTGGGTAGAAGGGGGCCAGTTTTGCGGGTTACCCCGAAACATGTACTCAGGAATCCCCCCCAGTCAATCAGCGGAGAGCAGGCTGTCCCCCAAGTGGATCATCACAGTTTCAACAAGTTTGTCTGTGGCACGTACCAAATCGCCGATTTCCTCTAGACTTTGAAACTCAGTCTCTGAGATACCGGGTGACACAACGGGACTGGGTGCTGCGCATGCACCCCTTGTTGTCTGGGATTGCTAAAGAAACCCTGCAGCCCATCCCACGTGAAGATCGGGATGACTATGAGCATGTGAAAGCTTTGCTGCTGTTGCACTAAGCCCTCACCCTGGAAGTGTACCGTGGCAAGTTCAGGACAGGGGAACGTTACCCCAAGGAGTCCTATGTGAACTATGGTGCTCGCATGGCACGGCAAGGTACTCAGTGGGTGGAGGGTTATGGTGCCACAGAATACCACACTTTGCTGGACTTGATTTTCCAGGAGCAGTTACTGCAGCAGTGTCCTCGGACGTGAGGGCATGAGTCTTTGACCGTAAACCTAAGACCCATGTGGAAGGTGCCAGGATGGCTGATGAGTATATATGCAGTCGCTCCCTGATGGATGAGAAAGGAGCTCCCAAGAAACCGGCTGTGCCAGCCAAGGGAGCCAAGCAGACTCCTCAGTGGGTACACAAGCCTGCAGCAGAGAACAGAAGCTTTCAAAAGCTGCAGAGTTTAAGCACGAGAGGAGATGCTATCTCTGCAACAGAGTGGGTCACATTAGACCTGACCGTGTAAAGTCTGGTGGACCCAATCAGGGGCAATGTTCTCCAGCCACGAGTCCGGTCGCCTGTGTGTGGCTGGCACACACAGAGGAGTCAACCACAGCCCCGGAATCAACCCACAGAGGGACGTCCGTAGAGAGATCTGTGCTTGCCACCACGGGACCAGCAGCGGAGACAGAGGGACATCAGGTAGCATCAGTCAGGATGCAGCCCAGCGATGTCCGGCAGAAATATGTGCGGAGGGTGACCATCGGGGATCGGCAAGCGGGGGGCTTGCTGGACTCCGGTGCCACCATTACCCTGGTCCGACATGATATGGTCCGACCAGAGGATTTGCTCCCGGGCACCGGGATGCAAGTGACCATGCCAGATGGAGCACCGCGGTCACTCCAGGTTGCCTGGGTCTTTTTGGATTGGGGTGCGGGACGTGGCATGAGGGAGGTGGTCAGTATTGCCCGGGTTGGATGCCGAAGTGACCAAGTGCAAATTATCATAATAAAGGGATCACTTAACACCGAGCCTAAATCAAATGTGTTTGAAATTAGATGTGCTCAATAATATTAACAAAAAACAGTGAAAACAACATATCTGTGATAGGTACTTTAGCCATACCACCTGAAATAGCTTATATGATTAACCACCAATTGTGTTTGATAACCAAACTTAAACCAATATAAAGGCACAGATGAAAGAGATAGTTCTCCTGAAACAGTAAATCGACACATTATGTGAAAAGAAAAAGGACAAAAAACCCTATATACATCAAACATTTGAAAATAAACTATACATGGCAATATTCAATAATGCACACGTGTGAATGTGTAAGAACACCCTGAACGTACATACATATGTACACATAAACCAACATCAAAAGTAAATATATATATATAACCATCGGAAAAAAACAGATTGCACTGAGCCATATTAGCTCGATGCAAAATTATTTCATAAAACTACAAAACAGATATTAAAATTCATTACAGGGACAGCTGCGTAGAATTGGGAATATGTGTTGAAGATCCAGTTGGATTGTTCGGTGGGAGAACGGAGCACCCACTGTAGACTCCTGCAGCGAAGAAGTGGATGCTTTGAAAACTATTATTATCTTTGAACTGATTGCCTTAGGCCTCGGGCATGAGGCGCGCTTACGCTTACCAGTGAGCCCCTGCAGCCGCAATGAGAGCGGCTTTAGGAGGGGCTCGCGCACACTTCCGCAAGCGTGCGGAAGCGTGGGTCTTAGAAAAAAATTAGTTTCAAGCGCTCACGGGAGCGCAGGGCCGGTCACGTGAGCGGTTCGTCCAATGAGGGCGAACCTGCTCCGTGACGTCACTGGCCCGCCCCCCGACACGCCTCCGCACGGCTGCTGCAACCCTGGACGCAGCCTTATATGACAGACTGCGCGATTGGAACTTTTTCTCGACATATTTATACACATACAAACTATCCTGTGTGTCCACCAGAGGGCACCATGGCAGTGTCACACACACGCAGCGCAGGGACCCAGCAGTGACAGCGTATCCAGGCAAACAACTGACTTTTATACGGGACACGCACCACTGTAACGCAGAGATTTATCCCCATCTGGGAACATGTGACTCAGGCCATTAATAAAGGTATTATGCCCGGCTGGGTGCCCCTGAGCTATATTGGGGAATTGTGATTGTCAGCTCTTCAACCCAATCATGGCATGTAACTGCATTGGTAATAAAGGTGTATGTGTATTTTTACTGTTCCAGGAGTGCCAACCAGCGGAGAGGTGCAGGGCGTGAGTTTCAGGGGTGATTTTACGGTAACATTTTGTCAGGGTGTGTTTGGGTAGAAGGGGGCCAGTTTTGCGGGTTACCCCGAAACATGTACTCAGGAATCCCCCCCAGTCAATCAGCGGAGAGCAGGCTGTCCCCCAAGTGGATCATCACAGTTTCAACAAGTTTGTCTGTGGCACGTACCAAATCGCCGGTTTCCTCTAGACTTTGAAACTCAGTGTTTGAGATACCGGGTGACACAACGGGACTGGGTGCTGCGCATGCACCTCTTGTTGTCTGGGATTGCTAAAGAAACCCTGCAGCCCATCCCACGAGAAGATCGGGATGACTATGAGCATGTGAAAGCTTTGCTGCTGTTGCAGTAAGCCCTCACCCCGGAAGTGTACCGTGGCAAGTTCAGGACAGGGGAACGTTACCCCAAGGAGTCCTATGTGAACTATGGTGCTCGCATGGCACGGCAAGGTACTCAGTGGGTGGAGGGTTGTGGTGCCACAGAATACCACACTTTGCTGGACTTGATTTTCCAGGTGCAGTTACTGCAGCGGTGTCCCTCGGACGTGAGGGCATGAGTCTTTGACCGTAAACCTAAGACCCATGTGGAAGGTGCCAGGATGGCTGATGAGTATATATGCAGTCGCTCCCTGATGGATGAGGAAGGGGGTCCCAAGAAACCGGCTGTGCCAGCCAAGGGAGCCAAGCAGACTCCTCAGTGGGTACACAAGCCTGCAGCAGAGAACAGCGTTTCAAAAGCTGCAGAGTTTAAGCACGAGAGGAGATGCTATCTCTGCAACTGTGTGGGTCACATCAGACCTGACTGTCCGGACCGTGCCAGGTCCGGTGGACCCCATCGGGGGCAACGTTCTCCAGCTGCGAGGCCGGTCGCCCGTATGTGGCTGGCACACACAGAGGAGTCAACCACAGCCCCGGAATCAACCCACAGAGGGACGTCCGTGGAGAGATCTGTGCTTGCCACCACGGGACCAGCAGCGGAGACAGAGGGACATCAGGTAGCATCAGTCAGGATGCAGCCCAGCGATGTCCGGCAGAAATATGTGCGGAGGGTGACCATCGGGGATCGGCAAGCGGACGGCTTGCTGGACTCCGGTGCCACCATTACCCTGGTCCGACATGATATGGTCTAACCAGAGGATTTGCTCCCGGGCACCGGATGCAAGTGACCATGCCAGATGGAGGACCGCAGTCACTCCAGGTTGCCTGGGTCTTTTTGGATTGGGGTGCGGGACGTGGCATGAGGAAGGTGGTCAGTATTGCCCAGGTTGGATGCCGAAGTGACCAAGTGCAAATTATCATAATAAAGGGATCACTTAACATCGAGCCTAAATCCAATGTGTTTGAAATTAGATGTGCTCAATAATATTAACACAAAACAGTGAAAACAACATATCTGTGATAGGTACTTTAGCCATACCACCTGAAATAGCTTATATGATTAACCACCAATTGTGTTTGATAACCAAACTTAAACCAATATAAAGGCACAGATGAAATAGATGGGAGTTCTCCTGAAACAGTAAATCGACACATTATGTGTAAAGAAAAAGGACAAAAAACCCTATATACATCAAACATGTGAAAATACACTATACATGGCAATATTCAATAATGCACCCGTGTGAATGTGTAAGAACACCCTGAACGTACATACATATGCACACATAAACCAACATCAAAAGTAAATATATATATATAATCGTCGGAAAAAAAACAGATTGCACTGAGCCATACTGTATTAGCTCGATGCAAAATGATTTCATAAAACTACAAAACAGATATTAAAATTCATTACAGGGACAGCTGCGTAGAATTGGGAATATGTGTTGAAGATCCAGTTGGATTGTTCGGTGGGAGAACGGAGCACCCACTGTAGACTCCTGCAGCGAAGAAGTGGATGCTTTGAAAACTATTATTATCTTTGAACTGATTGCCTTAGGCCTCGGGCATGAGGCGCGCTTACGCTTACCAGTGAGCCCCTGCAGCCGCAATGAGAGCGGTTTTAGGAGGGGCTCGCGCACGCTTCCGCAAGCGTGCGGAAGCGTGGGTCTTAGAAAAAATTTAGTTTCAAGCGCTCACGGGAGCGCAGGGCCGGTCACGTGAGCGGTTACCAGCTCCGTGACGTCACTGGCCCGCCCCCCGACACGCCTCCGCACGGCTGCTGCAACCCTGGACGCAGCCTTATATGACAGACTGCGCGATTGGAACTTTTTCTCGACATATTTATACACATACAAACTATCCTGTGTGTCCACCAGAGGGCACCATGGCAGTGTCACACACACGCAGCGCAGGGACCCAGCAGTGACAGTGTATCCAGGCAAACAACTGACTTTTATACGGGACACGCACCCCTGTAACGCAGAGATTTATCCACATCTGGGGGCAGCTCAGAGATATATCCACATCTGGGAACATGTGACTCAGGCCAGTAATAAAGGTATTTGGCCCGGCTTGGTGCCCTGAGCCATATTGGGGAATTGTGATTGTCAGCTCTTCAACCCAATCATGGCATGTAACTGCATTGGTAATAAAGGTGTATGTGTATTTTTACTGTTCCAGGAGTGCCAACCAGCGGGGAGGTGCAGGGCGTGAGTTTCAGGGGTGATTTTACGGTAACATTTTGTCAGGGTGTGTTTGGGTAGAAGGGGGCCAGTTTTGCGGGTTACCCCGAAACATGTACTCAGGAATCCCCCCCAGTCAATCAGCGGAGAGCAGGCTGTCCCCCAAGTGGATCATCCCAGTTTCAACAAGTTTGTCTGTGGCACGTACCAAATCGCCGGTTTCCTCTAGACTTTGAAACTCAGTGTCTGAGATACCGGGTGACACAACGGGACTGGGTGCTGCGCATGCACCCCTTGTTGTCTGGACTGGCTAAACAGACCCTGCAGCCCATCCCACGAGAAGATCGGGATGACTATGAGCATGTGAAAGCTTTGCTGCTGTTGCAGTAAGCCCTCACCCTGGAAGTGTACCGTGGCAAGTTCAGGACAGGGGAACGTTACCCCAAGGAGTCCTATGTGAACTATGGTGCCCGCATGGCAAAGCAAGGCACTCAGTGGGTGGAGGGTTGTGGTGCCACAGAATACCACACTTTGCTGGACTTGATTTTCCAGGTGCAGTTACTGCAGCAGTGTCCCTCGGACGTGAGGGCATGAGTCTTTGACCGTAAACCTAAGACCCATGTGGAAGGTGCCAGGATGGCTGATGAGTATATATGCAGTTTCTCCCTGATGGATGAGAAAGGAGCTCCCAAGAAACCGGCTGTGCCAGCCAAGGGAGCCAAGCAGACTCCTCAGTGGGTACACAAGCCTGCAGCAGAGAACAAAAGCTTTCAAAAGCTGCAGAGTTTAAGCACGAGAGGAGATGCTATCTCTGCAACAGAGTGGGTCACATCAGACCTGACTGTCCGGACCGTGCCAGGTCCGGTGGACCCCATCAGGGGCAACGTTCTCCAGCCACGAGTCCGGTCGCCCGTGTGTGGCTGGCACACACAGAGGAGTCAACCACAGCCCCGGAATCAACCCACAGAGGGACGTCCGTGGAGAGATCTGTGTTTGCCACCACGGGACCAGCAGCGGAGACAGAGGGACATCAGGTAGCATCATTCAGGATGCAGCCCAGCGATGTCCGGCAGAAATATGTGCGGAGGGTGACCATCGGGGATCGGCAAGCGGACGGCTTGCTGGACTCCGGTGCCACCATTACCCTGGTCCGACATGATATGGTCCAACCAGAGGGTTTGCTCCCGGGCACCGGGATGCAAGTGACCATGCCAGATGGAGGACCGCAGTCACTCCAGGTTGCCTGGGTCTTTTTGGATTGGGGTGCGGGACGTGGCATGAGGGAGGTGGTGGGTATTGCCTGGGTTGGATGCCGAAGTTTTGCTCGGTAACGACCTGGGGCATGTAACCTGTGTGTTCACAGCAGAGCTGGCTCCTGTTGCAGCGTTTCCTAGGAGCCAGTCTTCAGGGATTGCAGCAGAACCAACCCCTGTCCCCCTGCATTTGGGACCAACAGTTCCAGCGGTCACTGCGGAGACCAGACAGGTAAGCCAGACTGAGTCGCGACCAGAGACTGACTTACTGTTCCCTTTACCTGTTCCCCCAGACTTAGAGACTAAGCGTGGGTGGCCAGTGTTAGGGACAGAATTTAGGGATGCGGTGAAAGCTGACCCCAGCTTAGAAGGTATGAGACTTCGGGTGTCTGAGTCTTGGGAAAGTGAGGGGTCAGACCAGTTGCTGTGGCACCACGGGCTCTGGGGTCGGGAGCCAGGATCTACCGGGTTAGATAGTCTGGACAGGTAGAAGACGGCTAGTGGTACCCATGGAGGATTGGCAGCATTTACTGCAGGTAGCCCACTCCATTCCACTAGCGGGGCATCAGAGGGTCCCTCAGATGAGAGCCCGTCTGTTGCAGCCTTACTCCTGGCCGGAGGCATCAGGGGCAGTGGCAGATTTCTGCCGCCCCGGTGATGCCTACCAGCAAGTGGGTAAGGCGGGTGATTGTGTGAGGATACTCCTGAACTCGTTACCGGTAATGGGGAACCTGTTTCAGAGAGCAGCTAAGGCAGTGTTAAGTATCTCTGCTAGGATAGGTTTTCCTAGAGGGGTGCTAGTGAAGTTAGGGTGCCGGGTAAGTAGGCAGCAAGGAGCAGTAGGCAGGGCTAGGTTAGAACAGCATAGGGTTCGGTTCTCGGACAAGCCGGGCAGGACACATAGTACAGATCATCCTGTGCTCACAGGAGATCTGCGTCCTCTGCATAAGTAAGCCTACCGGGTATCTGCAGAGGTGAAGGGCAGTATAGAGAGGGAGGTAGGAGAGATGCTGGCCCTAGGGGTAAGTAACCGTCTCAGAGTCCTTGGGCTTGTCCAGTAGTCCCCGTAACTACGAAGGATGGGACCACCCGCTTCTGTGGGGACTACCGGCAGCTCAATGCAGGGACGGTGTCAGATGCTTATCCCATTCCCCGCATGGATGAGCTAGATGAGCTCGCGGGGGCATCTGACAACTAGGGATCGAAGTAAAAGGTACTGGCAGATTCCCCTGACCCAGGAGGCTAGGGAGAAGTCAGCCTTCATCACTCAGAGTGGCCTCTGAGTTTTTAGTGATGCCATTTGGCATGAAGAATGCCCCGGCTACCTTCCAACACCTGGTCAGTAGGTTGTTAGAAGGGATGCAATGTTATGCCAGGGCATAGCTGGGTGTTATATCTGTGTTGAGTCATGTAGAGGGAGAGGGGTTTGGCCCGGTATTAAAGGGGTTGCACCCCATATGGCCACCCCCTGACCTCACCAGGGAGGCAAGGGGTTAACTGGACTGCGGTCCAGGAATGTGGTTTACACCTTGT
Organism: Ascaphus truei; assembly: GCF_040206685.1. Taxonomy (NCBI): domain Eukaryota; kingdom Metazoa; phylum Chordata; class Amphibia; order Anura; family Ascaphidae; genus Ascaphus; species Ascaphus truei. The sequence continues at coordinate 35,265,208 of NC_134495.1, forward strand.
CATGTCATGAAAAATGTATGTTCCCCTGTTCCCATGTTTCATTATAATCCTGTATTTTAATGTTTTAAAGTGCATTTCTGTATCTCCAGTTCTGGAGGTCGCAGAGAGTTGATATTTGGCCAATGTGTGGAGTCACTGTAGGCATTAAGAACTGGCAAATTTCGACCCACTGAGCCCACCAGAATGGAACTTATTAATATGTGTAGATATTAAAGTATATATGTATGGTATTTTGGATCTGCTCTGAAAATGCAGACCATCTGCTATGCTAATAGGTCATGAAGGGCAGCCGGCTGATTGAGCCTAAGCACTGTGATCAAAAGTTAACTGCCCGGATTGTTTACATTAAGTACTAATCAACAGACCAAGTTAATCAACAGACTCTGCCACTCTAATTGTTACCTGAGGGTGGAGAATCATCAAACTGGAGTGGTTTGTAAGTGTTATGTCTACACCTACAAACAATGCAGATACTTCATTTGGTAAACTGGTCGTCGCCCCTGATTTAATTATGGGGCTACCCATAGAGTCCCAGTACACATGGGCTAATTAGCTGGGGGGCATTGGTTAATCTGCGTCTCCACGTTAGGGATTGGATACAGATAATTGTTCACCAATAGTCTGTATTCAATGTTAAGAATATGGTTACACAGGTATATAAACTGTGTCAACCCTACAGTTTTTAGTTCTTCTTCTGATACCATCTTGAATGTCACCGGATTGCTGGAGAATTGCTAGCTGATACTTCTCCATCCCCCAACCCTAAGTAAGTGTTACCTTCTTGTCTGTTAATAGTACTATATTGCTGTGTTCACCTTATTTAAGGAATAAATTATATTTTATTATATCTAAGCCTCGTTCAGTTCAACCCAGATATTTGGTGTTCATTATATCTTGTCATTTATGGGAATCACAGCTAGTGCATGTAGCAGCGGTGCTAGCCAGAATTAGGGAAGCATGGCTTACCTTGAAACCCCCTAAGTGCTTAGTAGAGATGGCTGGGGTATTGTACCTAGGGCACAGGGTGGGTTGAGGGCATCTGAAGCCTGAACCAGCTAAGGTTGGGGCAGTGGTTCAGTGGCCCGTCCCCAAGACTAAGAAGCAGGTTATGGCTTTCCTAGGCACCGCTGGCTATCATAGGAAGTTTGTGCTTCAGTACAGTGCAGTGACTGACTTGACTCCCAGTACTGGTTGTCTGGTCTCTCGCCTGTGAAGTTGCTTTCCAGGCATTAAAGACCGCACTGGCCAGGGCTCCTATACTAGCTGCACCGGACTTCTCTAAAATGTTTTTGATGCAGACGGATGCCTCGGACTTTGGCATCAGGGCTGTGCTCAGCCCAGTAGGGGAGGAGGGCAGCGGGCACGGCAATGTGGATGGACTATCCTGCAAGGACAGTCCCATTGAACAGTTAACCTCAAGACCTGTGCGGCCAGGGTGTCAGGGTGTGTTTGGGTAGAAGAGGGTCAGTGTTGTGGGTTACCCCGAAACATGTACTCAGGAATCCCCCCAGATTCCTGAGGACATGAGGAACACAGACCACCAGATAAAATCCTCCCTGGAAAGCAGTTTGCAGGTCACTGCCAAATCTCCCTGCTTCAGGCCAGGACAGTAAGAACTGGCAGGGAACTGAAGTACAGGTCCCGGTATATGCCCAAACACCAGAACCCACTGTTGGGTTCAGTACATCTCTCCCCAAGTATAAGGTGAAGAGAGTTATAGGTGTTTTAACTTAAAGTGTAGAGGGTCAGTTCTGCGACCCAGTGATGGCAGTAGCACTGTAATTGTATTAAAAACGTCTGTGTGTCTCCCACCAGGGATAAGGTGGCGAGAATCATATAATGTTTTAAATGTATGGGTTATTGGAACAGTGTTTCCCTGTAAACCGCGCAAAGTAAAAAAGGGTTTAAAAAGCAGCAGCTTGCAGCACAGCGCACGGCGTTTAGCTAACTGCGGCTAGGAAGATCCAGGAGCGCTGAGCTTTGCTGTGAGTGCTGCTGGAGTAAAATCATTAAAAAGGCTATGCCAAAATTTTTATAAAGGTATATGAAATACTTTTTTTCAATTGATGTATAAAAGTCCTCACGGGTTATGTTTTTGGTAAAGTAATGTTCAGAGGAAGTCATTCAGTGTGGATGAAGGTCCGTTTGCATAGGAAACAGAGGAAGCTACCCCGCCCCTGAGCTTCAAAGGACCAGTTTCAGTATATGAAGATGTTAACCATGTGTTAGCACGGGTATGGAAGTGTTACACCCTGTGTTAGCAAGAAGGGGTGAAGTGAAGGAAGAGACTTCAATAAGCCATCCTGCCAAATGGCTGCTCTGTCCAGACTTTCTGGCGCTGAGCCGGCAGGGGGTCTAGCATGACAAATGGGAAAAGATGGCGTTTGTCGCACATGCCCAGTTGCTATGCTGAAGCTCCCAGTGCCAGTCTACACAGGACTGGCAAACTCCAGGATAGGTGGGATAATTTATTCCCATGCAGAGATTGGCTGGCCAGGTATAGGGAGTTTTAACTCTATAATAATACGTACAGCCAATGAGGGATGAGAGTCATCATGCGGTAACAGATTCACCTAAGATTTATCAAGCAGTGAAAGATCCATCCAGTAACAAGACTTAACATCGTAACTAGTAAGTGTATTTTTTGTTGTAATTATAAATCAAGCTGTGTATGTAAATTCTGTAAATAAATTACAATTTATTTTATCTCTTGCTTTGCTCAATCAAAGGATCCGGGTATTTTGGTGTTAAAAGTTCTTGTCTCCCGTGACAGAGCAGCGCAGGCATTAATCCACATCTGGGAGCAGTGCAGAGATTTATCCACATCTGGGGGCAGTGCAGGGATATATCCACATCTGGGAGCAGCGAAGGGATATATCCATATCTGGGGGCAGTGCAGAGATTTATCCACATCTGGGAGCAGTGCAGAGATTTATCCACATCTGGGGGCAGTGCAGGGATATATCCACATCTGGGGGCAGTGCAGAGATTTATCCACATCTGGGAGCAGCGCAGGGATGTATCCACATCTGGGAGCAGCGAAGGGATATATCCACATCTGGGGGCAGTGCAGAGATTTATCCACATCTGGGGGCAGTGCAGAGATTTATCCACATCTGGGAGCAGCGCAGGGATTTATCCACATCTGGGAGCAGCGCAGGGATTTATCCACATCTGGGAGCAGCGCAGGGATTTATCCACATCTAGGATCAGCGCAGGGATGTATCCACATCTGGGAGCAGCGCAGGGATGTATCCACATCTGGGAGGAGCGCAGGGATTTATCCACATCTGGTGGCAGCACAGGGATTTATCCACATCTGGGAGCAGCACAGGGATTTATCCACATCTGGGAGCAGCGCAGGGATGTATCCACATCTGGGAGCAGCGCAGGGATTTATCCACATCTGGGAGCAGCGCAGAGATTTATCCACAGCTGGGAGCACCGCAGGGATTTATCCACATCTGGGAGCAGCGAAGGGATATATCCACATCTGGGAGCAGTGCAGAGATTTATCCACATCTGGGGGCAGTGCAGAGATTTATCCACATCTGGGGGCACTGCAGAGATTTATCCACATCTGGGGGCAGTGCAGAGATTTATCCACATCTGGGATCAGCGCAGGGATGTATCCACATCTGGGAGCAGCGCAGGGATGTATCCACATCTGGGAGCAGCACAGGGATTTATCCACATCTGGGAGCAGTGCAGGGATTTATCCACATCTGGGAGCAGCGCAGAGATTTATCCACAGCTGGGAGCAGCGCAGGGATTTATCCACATCTGGGAGCAGCGCAGAGATTTATCCACAGCTGGGAGCAGCGCAGGGATTTATCCACAGCTGGGAGCAGCGCAGGGATTTATCCACATCTGGGAGCAGCGCAGAGATGTATCCAACCCTGTCTCTCCCCCTCCCCCATATCAGTCTCCCTCCCCCTTTCTCTCCCCTTCACCACTACCCCCTTTCTCTCCCATCCCCTACCCCCCTATCACATCCCCTCCCTCTCCCTCTCCTTCCTTTCTCTCTTCCTCTCCCCCCTTACTTTCTCTCTCCCTCCCTCTACCACCGTTTCTCTCTCTCTCCCTCCCTTTCTCTCTCCCTCCCTCTCCCACCCTTTCTCTCTCCCTCCCTCTCCCACCCTTTCTCTCTCCCTCCCTCTCCCACCCTTTCTCTCTCCCTCCCTCTCCCACCCTTTCTCTCTCCCTCCCTCTCCCACCCTTTCTCTCTCCTTCCCTCCTGTCTTTTCCCCGAGCCCTATCAGTCTCTCTCCCCTGTCTCTCCCTCTCCCCGTCACAAGGACAGAGGAAGTTCCCGGAGTAAAGATGGCCGCGCTGCAGTTTCCACACTCACTGTTACCGCAATCTCATTGGCTGTTCCTGCACAGGTCACTACTGATTAATCAACACACAAGTATCCAGAATTGTCGCCCTCTGATTGGCTACCGCACGAGGCCACACCCCCAGGTTCCTGCAGCGCTACCAGAGAGACGCGTGGGGAAGCCCAGAGCCCCGAGCAATGGCGGAGACAGGGGTGAGAGGACCCTGGGGACTAACAGAAAGGGACTGGGGAGGCGGACTGGGGAGGCGGACTGGGGCGGCGGGGAAGGAGAGGACCTTCTGAGTGTGACATTGATTGCGAGTTGCTCTGTCCCCAGGATATTGTCCCTGGAGACATCCCGGCTGCAGTGAAGCTGCTGACCACTCTGCAGGACCAGGTGACCGAGCCGCTGACCAGTGCCGGCCACCTACTGACCCCACCTCCTGCGAACCCTTTAACATTCACCCAATGGGCCTGCTGACCCTTAATTCCCCCACCCCGCGCCGACCCTGGCTTCCCCCCCCCCAACCCCGCACGAACCCTGACCTCCCCACCCCCGCGCCGACCCTGGCTTCTCTCTCCCAACCCCGCGCAGACCCTGACCTCCCCCCCTACCCCCGCGCCGACCCTGGCTTTCCACCCCCCACCCCCGTGCTCTCTCCTCCGCCGACCCCCGCACTCTCTCCTCCGACCCCGCGCTCTCTCCTCCTCCTCCGACCCCCGCGCTCTCTCCTCCTCCGACCCCCGCGCTCTCTCCTCCTCCGACCCCAGCGCTCTCTCCTCCTCCGACCCCCGCGCTCTCTCCTCCTCCGACCCCCGCGCGCTCTCCTCCTCCGACCCCCGCGCGCTCTCCTCCTCCGACCCCCGCGCGCTCTCCTCCTCCGACCCCCGCGCTCTCTCCTCCTCCGACCCCCGCGCTCTCTCCTCCTCCGACCCCCGCGCTCTCTCCTCCTCCGACCCCCGCGCTCTCTCCTCCTCCGACCCCCGCGCTCTCTCCTCCTCCGACCCCCGCGCTCTCTCCTCCTCCGACCCCCGCGCTCTCTCCTCCTCCGACCCCCGCGCTCTCTCCTCCTCCGACCCCCGCGCTCTCTCCTCCTCCGACCCCCGCGCTCTCTCCTCCTCCGACCCCCGCGCTCTCTCCTCCTCCGACCCCCGCGCTCTCTCCTCCTCCGACCCCCGCGCTCTCTCCTCCTCCGACCCCCGCGCTCTCTCCTCCTCCGACCCCCGCGCTCTCTCCTCCTCCGACCCCCGCGCTCTCTCCTCCTCCGACCCCCGCGCTCTCTCCTCCTCCGACCCCCGCGCTCTCTCCTCCTCCGACCCCCGCGCTCTCTCCTCCTCCGACCCCCGCGCTCTCTCCTCCTCCGACCCCCGCGCTCTCTCCTCCTCCGACCCCCGCGCTCTCTCCTCCTCCGACCCCCGCGCTCTCTCCTCCTCCGACCCCCGCGCTCTCTCCTCCTCCGACACCCGCGCTCTCTCCTCCTCCGACCCCCGCGCTCTCTCCTCCTCCGACCCCCGCGCTCTCTCCTCCTCCGACCCCCGCGCTCTCTCCTCCTCCGGACCCCCGCGCTCTCTCCTCCTCCTCCGACCCCCGCGCTCTCTCCTCCTCCTCCGACCCCCGCGCTCTCTCCTCCGACCCCCGCGCTCTCTCCTCCGACCCCCGCGCTCTCTCCTCCTCCTCCGACCCCCGCGCTCTCTCCTCCTCCTCCGACCCCCGCGCTCTCTCCTCCTCCTCCGACCCCGCGCTCATCTCCTCCTCCTCCGACCACCGCGCTCTCTCCTCCTCCTCCGACCCCCGCGCTCTCTCCTCCTCCTCCGACCCCCGCGCTCTCTCCTCCTCCGCCTCCCGCGCTCTCTCCTCCTCCTCCTCCCGCGCTCTCTCCTCCGACCCCCGCGCTCTCTCCTCCGACCCCCGCGCTCTCTCCTCCTCCTCCGACCCCCGCGCTCTCTCCTCCTCCTCCGACCCCCGCGCTCTCTCCTCCTCCTCCGACCCCCGCGCTCTCTCTCCCCTCCGCCTCCCGCGCTCTCCTCCTCTCCTCCTCCCGCGCTCTCTCCTCCTCTTCCTCCGACCCCCGCGCTCTCCTCCTCCGCCTCCCGCGCTCTCATCCTCCTCTTCCTCCGACCCCCGCGCTCTCTCCGCCTCCGACCCCCGCGCTCTCTCCGCCTCCGACCCCCGCGCTCTCCTCCTCCTCCGCCTCCGACCCCCGCGCTCTCTCCTTCCGCCCCCCGCGCTCTCTCCTCCTCCGCCCCCCGCGCTCTCTCCTCCTCCGCCCCCGCGCTCTCTCCTCCTCCGCCCCCCGCGCTCTCTCCTCCTCCGACCCCCGCGCTCTCTCCGCCTCCGACCCCCGCGCTCTCTCCTCGCCCCCCGCGCTCTCTCCTCCTCCGCCTCCCGCGCTCTCTCCTCCTCCTCCTCCCGCGCTCTCTCCTCCTCTTCCTCCGACCCCCGCGCTCTCCTCCTCCGCCTCCCGCTCTCTCCTCCTCTTCCTCCGACCCCCGCGCTCTCTCCTCCTCCGACCCCCGCGCTCTCTCTCTCCTCCGACCCCCGCGCTCTCTCCTCCTCCGACCCCCCGCGCTCTCTCCTCCTCCGACCCCGCGCTCTCTCCTCCTCCGACCCCCGCGCTCTCTCCTCCTCCGACCCCCGCGCTCTCTCCGCCTCCGACCCCCGCGCTCTCTCCGCCTCCGACCCCCGCGCTCTCTTCCGCCTCTCGACCCCCGCGCTCTCTCCGCCTCCGACCCCCGCGTCTCTCCTCCTCCGACCCCCGCGCTCTCTCCTCCTCCGACCCCCGCGCTCTCTCCTCCTCCGACCCCCGCCGCGCTCTCTCCCTCCTCCGACCCCCGCGCTCTCTCCTCCTCCGACCCCCGCGCTCTCTCCTCCTCCGACCCCGCGCTCTCTCCTCCTCCGACCTCCCGCGCTCTCGTCCTCTCTCCGACCCCCGCGCTCTCTCCTCCTCCGCCCCCGCGCTCTCTCCTCCGACCCCCGCGCTCTCTCCTCCTTCGACCCCGCGCTCTCTCCTCTTCCTCCGACCCCCGCGCTCTTCTCCTCCGACCCCCGCGCTCTCTCCTCCTCCTCCGACCCCGCGCGCTCTCTCCTCCGACTCCGACTCCGACCCCCGCGCTCTCTTCTCCTCCTCCTCCTCCTCGACCCCCGCGCTCTCTTCTCCTCCTCCTCCTCCGACCCCGCGCTCTCTTCTCCTCCCTCCTCCTCCGACCCCCGCGCTCTCTTCTCCTCCTCCTCCTCCGACCCCCGCCCTCTCTTCTCCTCCTCCGACCCCCGCCCTCTCTTCTCCTTCTCCTCCTCCGACCCCCCGCCCTCTCTTCTCCTCCTCCTCCTCCGACCCCGCCCTCTCTTCTCCTCCTCCTCCTCCGACCCCCGCCCTCTCTTCTCCTCCTCCTCCTCCGACCCCCCGCCCTCTCTTCTCCTCCTCCTCCTCCGACCCCCGCCCTCTCTTCTCCTCCTCCTCCTCCGACCCCCGCCCTCTCTTCTCCTCCTCCTCCGACCCCGCCCTCTCTTCTCCTCCTCCTCCTCCGACCCCCGCCCTCTCTCCTCCTCCTCCTCCGACCCCCGCGCTCTCTCCTCCTCCGCCGACCCCCGCCGACACGTGACACTGTCTGTCCCTTTACAGGTGACTGGGGTCACAGCGCATGTACAGAGCCCTGACTCAGAAAGTCCGCAGCGGGTTATACAACACGGAGAAGGTGAGTGCCCCTCGTCCTGTGTACACGCATGTAATGGGCGTGATGTGTGTGCCCTGTAAGGCTCCCCCCTCTCTCTCCCCTCAGGGACTGAGTTTCCTGGAGCTGAAGGATCAGCTGCTGCTGCTCTATCTGCAAGACGTGAGTCACCTTATTCTGGAGAAGACTCGTGGGCAACCCCTGCACGGGAACCCCGCTACCCTGAGACTGGTGGAGACGCGCACGGTAAGAGGGGACCCCGACATATACCACCTCAGACCCCTCCGAATATATACATACTGCAGCCTGGTAGGGGTTAGGCAGCGTGCCTTTCTCCCAGCTGGGGGGAGAGAGGTTAAGCAGCGTGAGTATCTTCCAGCTTGGGGGGGAGAGGTTAAGCAGTGTGCGTGTCTCCCGGCTGGGGGTGGAGAGGTTGAGCAGCGTGCGTATCTCCCTGCTAGGAGGGGGAGGTGAGGTTAAGCAGCGTGCGTATCTTCCAGCTGTGGGGGGGTGGGGGGGGAGGTTAAGCAGTGTGCGTATCTTCCAGCTGGGGGTGGGGGGGAGGTTAAGCAGTGTGCGTATAGCCCGCTGGGGTGGGGGAGAGGTTAAGCAGTGGGCGTATCTCCCGGCTGCGAGGGGCGAAAAGAGGTTAAGCAGCGTGCTCCCCCCCCCCCCCCCCCCCCCCTAGGTGTTGGAGAAGATGCGTCCCATCGATCAGAAGCTGAAGTACCAGGTAGATAAGCTGATGAGAGCGGCCGTGACCGGGAGCCTCGGGGAGAGCGACCACTGCGCTTCAAACCCAACCCCCACAACCTGATGAGCAAGGTGAGATTTTGGGGGGTTACCTGGGAATTGCATGTTCCCCTATCCCCTGACCCGCGCCTCACGCTGCTCCCCCCCACCCCCCTTTTTCTTGCGCCTCCTGAAGCTTGAAGAGTCCGAGGAGGGATGAGACGGACGGAGAGAAGGAGACCGGCGGAATCAAGAAATCTCAGGGCAAATACCGAAATACCATTCCCCCTCGCCTCGCACCGGTGCACTTTGGTACGTCTGAGCGCTCAGTGGGGGGGTGGAGGGGGAGAGGATCATAGACGTAGCGGTGTGGTGTGGGTAGCTGTATTGGGGGGGGGGTGTGTGTGCGTGGGCTTAGCGCGTGTCCTGTTCCCCTCCCAGATGACACGGAGGCTGAGCGGGATCGCCGGGTTCTGGATCGTGCGAAGAAGCGAGCGCAGAGCAGCTCTGTGATCCGGAGCTGAAGGAGCAGTATACGGACGCCCCGGAGGAGATACGGGAGGGGCCGGGCGTATCACATGATGCAGCACGGGAAGGAGGAGCAGCATCGGTGAGCGGTGGGGTGGGGGTCCTGGGGCGTGCAACCAATGGTTCCTCCCCAAACCTTACACACGGCGCTCTCTGGCGCCTGCTGACCTCTGACCCCGCTCTCGTCTGTCTCCCGCAGGACAAGCTACGAGGAGTCCATGATGGTGCGTTTGAACATGACGCGGCAGGAGAAGGCGCGCAGGAAAAGGACTTCGCTCTCCATGACCTCCCAGCTCCGCTCGCTCACTCACTTCACGGACATCAGCGCCCTCACTGGAGGGCAGGGAAGAGCCGAGGTGAGAGCGGGGAGAGATGGGGGGAGGTCTGTGTGGGGTAGGAGAGATGATGCGGTGTGAGGGTCACAGGAACTGATTCCTTTTATTCTCTCAGGACCAGGAACCTACGGTCAAGAGACCCAAGAAAGGCCCCAAGAAAGGGAAGAAGAAGAAAGGTACTTGATGGATTGCAAACCTCCCCGACTTTCTCACGCTTGGTGAACCCTCCCCCCCCCCCCGCCTTCTCCCTCTCGCCTGATGAACCCCCTCCACTGTCTTTCTCCCGTGCCTCACTCTGCTCTTCTCCTCTGCAGGGTTCAGGAAGCGTCGCTGAGTGGTCCTTTCGTTGCGGTGTTGACTGTTTCGTTGTACGGAGCCAGTGTCTCGATATTTCAGTCTTGATATTAAGCGCGCGTCCCTTACACTCTGAGGAAGGTCTCCAGGGTTCAGTAGCCTCCACCTTGCTGTTTTGCTGACAGACTCTGCCCTGGGTGGATAATTTCTCCATGCTTGTGGCTGGAGCTGCTCGCAAACTTTAACCTGTGGTCCAGGAGCTGATGGCAAAGCGTGACCAAACAAGGTGTTTCCACCTCAAAGACGGATCTACAGTGAGCGCCAACATTTCCTCTTCAGCCGTAACCGAGCGGGATCGGTACTTTGTTGAACAGCAGAAATCTATTCTGGTTTGGAATAAACATGATCTATAGAACAGTCCGTGTCTGCTTGGTCCTTTCCCATCGTGTCCCCCTACAGAATGAGGGCCAAGAATCCCTCAGTCCGGGGGACCTTCAGAAGGAAAACCAAGGGATTGGGGAATTTCAAGGAGAAAGAGCACCCGAATCTATATTTATTTATTTTTATTCACAAACGACAAATAAAAGGCACTTTTATTTGTGTTACCACTGGAGATTGTGATGTCCAGGAGCATTACTGGGGCTATTTTCTGCAGAGGCCATGACAGCTGGGTGGAACATCTGGAGGAGACCTCCCACCAGTAGGGGATGGGAGACTGAGCTTGATGGTCTGGTTACTCTGCCCCTAGTATTGGTTGTTATGTATGTAGATAATGGCTTGGGGTCCTTGACCGGGTCAGACTTGTCGTGTGGGCAGCGAGGTGTACGGTAACGGGCCTCCCCGGCAGTTGATGGCGTGTTCCCACAGGAGCAAATCTGCCTTGTTGTAATTGGGGCGAGAGGTTCATTCATGTCTTTAGGTCCTGGAAAGTGGCCACTGCATGGATTTAACGAACCAGCGTAGGCAACGGTCGCCTCAATGTGGTATCTGCTCCTTGCGGTGCCAAGTAAAACAGATATTCACCTGATGCGCCTATTGATGTGGGTTACAGATATGGCACCCTTATCACCCATAAGTGATTAATGTCAATAACTATATACAATAAAATATGATATATAGTAACCAGTTTTATGCAGAATGGAGCTTCACTCCAGGTCCTCAATGGTTGTATGGAACGGGAATTCAGGGAGCGCAATAAACCGGAAAGTGCATATAACATACAATGGTGTAATACTGATGATATTTGGCAGCCCCAACAAATCGCTAAAAAAGATAAGCACTCGTATATGATAGAACAAATAACTGACTCAGAACCCCAGAGGAAAACTCCTACATGAGATCACACTGAGGTCCCGACAACTAAAGGTTAAAAACCTCCTTGTCACACATGGATGTTGGATGATATGATACAAAATCAGAGAGACACAATAGTGTAGAATGTCACTGATATATTCATAAAACAAGCACAACAGCAGGGGGCTACTCACATAGTAACTCTACCAGGGCATTGATACGATACACCTAACAAGGATGTGTCTGC